>NC_141369.1:849426-948605 GCF_963921425.1 Dryas octopetala | reverse complement strand
AAATCAGTAAAACCCTTGTGTGTGTCTTTGCCTCTGAAACTCAAGAAGACATCATAGGCTTCATAGCTACACCTGTTTGAGGAGGAAGAAGCGCCCTGTGGGATTCTAGCAGCAGCCATTGAGAAGAAGAAGAGACCTGGGTATTATATGCAAATGGAGAGATGAGAATGGATGGATGATCAAAGTCAGCCACCTACCAAGAATGACGTCTATAGAATAATTAAAGTCAATGGCATCATTAGCACACACGTCTGAATTTGTCTCAAATCTAAATATATAATTTTTAATAAATGGATGAAACCAAAAGCATATGAAATCAGCAATTTAACAGATTTACAACAGTTTATGAATCTGAATAACTGTCATCCTTGAAAGAAGTTTTGGTGAGGGAAAGAGGAAGTTAGCATCATTGGCAAATGGGTATCTGGATAAACGGATTGGGACACATGATTCAATATGGCATTGGAGTTTAAAGGACTAGCTTATCTCCATGAAGATTGCGATTCAAATATCGTGATGACCGCAAGCTGTTCGATGAAATTCCCAACTGGACCATCCTGGTGGTGGCTTCCTGTTCTTGGCATCCTCGCCCCCTTCTCCACCGAAAATCTCAATGAATGTAAAACTGAGTGCATGCTTGAAAATAGCTTTCTTCTTTTTTCTGGTTTTGGAAAGAAACTTCAGGTATATGCTTCAAAGAAAGCTTCAGATATATCACATTCAGAGAGCGGAAAGGTATTGAAAGTTGATGAAGAAGAGGAAGTGGGAGGTGGGAGGTGGGAGGTGAAGCTGAAGAAGAAGAGGATGTTCAAGACGAGTATTTTTGAGAATTTTGTGAATCTTAATTTTTCTATCAAATAAACACGAAAATGAAATTGTTTTATGTTAAAAAAAAAAAAAAAAAAAAAAAAGTGGAATCATTTAGACTATTTGTGTCAAAATAGTACATTCAGTTAGTTTTGTCAAATTTTTCGTTTAAAAGTGATCACATGTCACACACATAATCACGTACTTGAAATTATAAGATGTTGATTTCTTGAACAACTTAGATAAGAATATATATATATATTTAGAACTCTATCACAATCCCAAAAAGGGTACCTTTTGGTTGGACCACTGGTACTAGAAGGACCCCAAGCTAGGTGGGGCAGGTTGGTGGGGAGGGTGGTACATGATCACTTTTGGACAAAAAATGTGACATAACTCATGGAATGAGTCATTTTGACACAAAATGAGAGTTTATGGGGCAGAATGATATAAAAGAAATTTATATCCTAAACTAGCACAACAATCAGCGTACGTTCATGTACTATAGCTAAAAGATTAATTGTGGCATGATAATTTTGGCTAAGTGATCATGTGTAACGAGTGATATAACTGGAGGATGAACTATTTTGACACATATGGAAGTTGCCCCTAAGGGAGCATAATGTCACAAAACAAAATTCATATCTTGAATTGACAAAATGATGAAAGTTCAAGTATTGTAACTAAAACTTTCCCTACTTGAAAACAATAGTTCAAACCAAAAAATGGAAAACAATATTAAATTTCGCTTACCATTCACATTTTTTAAGAGGTTGTTAATATTAGTGACAAACCATAGATTTTGTTAGTCAAAATGATATGGACAAAGAGAAATACTGATTGCTCAGCGCTTCATACTGATCAATTGACGGTTCACATTGATCCAGCCAACTGCAATTGGAGCTTAAATACACTATAAAATTTTAATCAACCCTATAAATATTAAGATTCAAGTAGAAAATAAAGAAACAAATAGATCACTAGCTACATGTCGATTGTTGAGCGATTGGTACCTACGCAGATTGTTTGCAGTCTAAGATCCCCCTGACATATTTGAAAATTGTTCTTATCGCTATGGCATTTAGTTAGGGAAATTTTGTGAAATAACCTCATTTAATGCTCTTATAACTTTTTTGACCTTCCGCCACAAAATAATATTTTTTGGCTCTTTTGACACTTTTGGGACTAAAACACCCTTTCAGTCGCTATGTCGAACATATGGTGACGACATGGTGACCATATGTTTAGAGAGGCAGAGACAAAGAGAGGAGAGACAAAGAGAGATGAGAGATAAAGTGAGGCAGAGAGAGAGTAGAAGGGGATGGGCTGGGTTGCGATGGGGAAGGGGATGGACTGGGTTGCGACGGGCATGGGGGAAGGGTGGGGTGGGGAGAGGTTGGAGGGATCTGGCTGGGGAGAAAGAGAAAGAGAAAGAGAGGAGAGGCAGAGAGAGATGAGAGAGAAATTGAGGCAGGGAAAGGAGAGGGGCGAGCGGGCTGGGTGAGGGAAGGTGCGATAGGGACGGGGAAGAGGTGGGGGAGAGTTGGCTGGGGGCAGAGAGAAAGAAAGGAGAGGCAAAGAGAGATGAGAGAGAAAGTGAGGCAGAGAGAGGAGAGGGGGTGGGGCTGGGTGGCAGAAGGGAAAAGGAGGAAAGGGCCGCGGGGATGGGGGATGGGCAGGGCTAGGTGGTGGGGGAAAGGAGGAGGCCCCATTTATTTTTATTTTTTTTTACTTTTTAAGATTCAATTAGTTTTATTTTGTGGATTTTTTTTTTTTGTTTCTTTTAGTTCTATTTTACAAATTTTTTTTATGATTATTTTTATTTAATAATTTTTTTATAATGAGTTTTATTTTTCAGATAATTATTAATACATCCACATTGAGCTACCTAATTCCTCTAAAGTCCTGCTTCTTAATCGGCCTTCCTAACGAGTCCAATTGATTTTCTTCCGGCCCACATTTTATTTTGCCCGGTCCACATTTTTATTTTCTTTCCCTTCTCCGTTCCTCTTTATGCCACGCTCCATCTCTCTTCCACTCCTTCTTTCATTTATCTCATTTCCCCCCATTCTCTCTCTTCACCATCACTCTTTCTCTCCTCAATGCATCGTCGTCCGGCCATGGATGGCGGCAAGACCTACCTCTTCGTGCTCGCCTCTTCCTCCTCTTTCTTCCCATGGCCTCCGATCGTCTATCCAGTCACCGACAGTGACAAAACAACGCGAAAATTGAGAGTCAACTCCGACGGCGATCTACTTCTTCCGGCCACGACGAGGCACCAGACCTATCGGGTTTGTTCCTCTCGTCGTTCTGAACACAAAGGTACCCTCCGATCGCCCATTCACCTAGCCACGGCGGCGAATCGACGCCGAGAAGCCAGTGGCTTTCCGACCAATTTTCCGGCGAACTCGGCGGCGAATCAACTCGATTATGGTATATTCCTACTCTTCTAATCATGAGCTTTCTTTCCCCCCATGGTCTTGCTTGTCAATTTCGAGGAATTATGATTTTGAAATTTTTATGATTTGAGTCAGTAACAATATGTTATTGTTTGAAGTTTTTAGGGTTTGAACCACCCCTTTGAGGTTGCATCAAAGGGATACTCATTCATTATAAGCTTCTCAAAGGTTCTGGTTGTTCATGAGGTATCTGATTTTTTTGTTCTTTTCTTTGAAGTGTTTGTTTACCATAATATCATACTTATCTTGAGCTTCAGTATGAAATTATCATTTATAACTTTTCTTTTTTCTTTTCTTTTTCCTACCTTTTATGTTCTCCTTTTGGAGTTTTTCTCAGAATATTCTACCTTTTTGTATGCGTAAAGTTTCGGTAATAACTGTTAACTTTAGTAACTTATATAAATAAAACACATACCTGAGTTTACCACAGCACCACAGCTGCAACCATCGATGGTTGAGAGTCAAGAATCTTCCTTGCACTTACAGACCTTTAACACAAACTACTTGATGGGGAGTAAACTAAATTGTGATTATTTGTGTGCAAGGGGATCTCAACTTTATATAGAGTGGCAGACTATGAGTCTAACCCATAACTGAACTCATAAGATAACCATATTAACCTAGGACTCTAATTCATTGTCCTTTAAGTAATAGGAATCCCTTTAGCCTTAATAAACCAAAAATACATAAATCCATATAGGCCCCAAGGTATAATTCTAATTGAACTCCTGATCTTTACTTAGGCCACAAAACCCTTAGGCAACTATGAGACCACAATAGGTTGTGTCGAAGTACAACTCCAACGTTCTCCCACTTGGTCGGATAGGTACCAATGTAGCTTCAGCATTGATCCTTTAGTGTGCACATAATTCAATTGAATTAAATTCCTAGCATGCCTCTTGTCAAATAAGACCTCTTACATATATAGAGCTTTAAAAACTTTTGGACTAATACATTATCCAGCTTTAGAAACTACATATGCAAGAACTCATATCCACATGAGATGCCAACAAGACAATGGAAATAAATTTGTGCCTGTAAGGATATCAATTGATTGAACATAAATTTGTGCCTGTAAATTGAAATGAGCAGAAATTTGTGCAGCTATAAAATCTTCCATTCCCATTCCATATATTTCAATCACCAATAACAATATTCAAAGTTGCCAAAAACGGTTTACAGTACAATATCCAACAAGAGAACACACTTTTTGTTTTCTAAAGGTCTAAACATAACCACCAGCCTAATAACTAAGACAATATTGCTTAAATCTACTTGGGAAGACCTTTACAAAACCAAAACAAGTTGTAATGTACCAAAAGCTGCCCACATGTACAAAATATTGGCATGGCAACATCTCTACATGTAATTACCAACAAAATTGACCCGTGAAATCTACACCTCATCAACTTCAATTTCCTTCCATGTGTTGTGCTGCCTCAGATATAACAGCCCTACATAAGAACAAAAGATCGATGGTTCAATAAATTAAGTTAACTAAACAGTTACATGAATTAAACAATTAACATTTACATGAACTAAGTTAAAATTATTGGCCAAAAAGAAACATGTATCTTCACCGAACCTGTTAAAAAACCACATGCCTTATATAGGTAATAACTTGGAATTTCAAAGTCATCAAAGAAAGAAACAAGTCTTTTCAAGAAAAAGTGAAAGGAAAGGCAAAATGCTTGTGAGATAGGAACATGATATTTCATAGAGTTGTACTAGACATTCAAAAGAACATTGATAAAAATTATCAAGTCAATTGAAGCCACAGATCGACCAGCATATACAAATCTTTCCAAGTTGAAAAATCAGGCCGGGTTTTATCTTTCTGAAAACTGTCTCAGTTTAGAAATTCACCATAAATCAAACATAACTTCAATTCACAAGGTTTTTGGTTTAAATCACTCATTAGCATATCTAGTACATATTTCATAAGTATCAGATCATAAGCATGACTCAAAATGACCAAGTTACACTCAAAACTCCTTTAAATTCAGTAAATTATAGTTGTTTCTAGTGCTGCAGAAATTTCTGCCAGCAGGTCCATTTTAGAAAATTCACAAAAAATTCAATACAGGTCCGAATTACTTGGTTATTGTCCCAAAACAACCATTAGTAAGTCTAATTTCAAACCCCTAAATCTCAGATTTAAATTCCCCACACAACAGTACAAAATTCAGCAGGAGTCCAGTAAGGTCAGATTCACTAAAAATATATGGCTTATTTTGCTATTCTTTGAGTTAAAACACTTGTTCTTTAGAATTCAAAGGAAATACCAATACATGCAGGTTTAAAGACCTTATTTGAGCTATAAAATAAACAATTTTAAAACAAAACTTTACTAGAGGAAATTAAAATACACAGAGCAGTACAAAAGGTATGCCTTTGTCAATCCAAATACACCCTCTATTTCCCTTAAGCTTAAGAAAAAAGGAAAAAAAGTAGAGAAAATAATATCAACATAGAGTTATAGTTATACAATATTAACATAGTATGCTATAGTTATACAAACAAAAAATGACAATAGAAAAAAGCACAAATATGGTTCACTACTACAAAAATGTCGATATATATCAGACTGCTCTTAATCTAGAATTTGTGTATTACATGAACATGAAGCTCTTAAATGATAGCACAAAAGCATAAGGCTACAAATCTGGAGACAAAAGAAAATCACTTTTGTGTGAAAAGGAAAACATCACCATACCTTAGTGTAAAGATTGATCAGACATCCATAACTGATAACTGAAGGTGTAAAGTCACATTCCTATAGCCCAATCAGAGAGTGTTAGTGTACCAAGGCAAAAAGTAATGGTAACAATAATAAGACAAGACATTATGTACATTGAATAGATCTCTCTTTGGGATAAGTACATTGCATGGATCTCTTATAGGACACAGTAGAGAGTAAAGGTATTTTAATGGCTTGAAAGACCTAAAAGCTCGATGGACAATCTTAAGAACCCTTAGAGTCAAACGTAAAGGATAGCTAAGCTACATCCGTGGATATTATCACGCATCATAAACGAACAACTCCCATATATGGATTCTATAGCAATATATGTTATTTGTATATTTCAGAAACATGAATATAAAACAAGAAAATGCTTGAAACACCACAAATCATAATATGAAGAAACATGTTAAAGCTTTTGCTACATACCTTAAAAAACATATCAAAGTGATGTTGCCTGGCCAACATCAATAATATATATGATCCACTCAGCTTTCTCCTCACTAAGTTTATACCTATACATTGCAAGAAATGACTTCATTAAGAAAGACAACATCCTCCTAAAGATGTATAAATGGCAGATAAGAAAGAATAATACTAACCCAGGTACATAATGCATGCAGATGCCTAAAATGCATGTAGATGCCTAATTAAAAAGAGATGGCAGAGAATGATATTTTTCTTTAAAGGAAACATATATACCACTTCACTATAGAATTTATGTTACTTCCATTCATCCTAGGGCCAATGTAAAAAATTGAGATCATTTCATCACAACATCCACACTAATGCAAATATTGAGGGGGGAAATGAAAAATTATAAAGTAATCATTGAAATATAATGAAGTAATATATTGAGTCAGAGAACAAATGGAATAGTGTGCAAACATCCAATAAAAATATTCATCCAATAGTACTAGAGAAATAAGGATCAATCTTAACTTCTCAACCATCACAAATTAATAACTTTTCTTGAGAAGCACAAATCAAAGACCAGATGACATATATGGTTAAATTCCAGGTTGTACAAATGAAGCAATAGATGAGAACTTTATACAAATTAACATTAAAAAAACTGTATAACTATAGAATCTACATTTTCCATACCTTATAAGTCTCTTATCTCTCCTTTCATTTGAGCATATTGCTTGTAAGGAATTATCCTGATGAATGAATGAGCAGCAAAAACATGACAATTAAATGAAAATAAAAATAACCAAATAACTAGATCCAGTTTTTTTAGTTGTATATATATGTCAGACAACTTACAATCAAATCTTCCAGAGCAGTCTCAAATGTGTACTCTTCTGGTAATTCCTTTAGTATGTCAGTATCATGTGGCGCAAACCAAATGAAACAAAAAATTAAAAGGTATTACTAACCTCAAAAGTATTAGCATATTCTCACGCAAACCATCCTAATACATAAACAAAACAAGTAAAACAACCTTATCAACTGAAAAAGACATTTGGCGCAGAGCCTCAATGAGTGGCATTGATTCAATGTCACCTAAGAAGAAAGAAAAAGACTAATATCTTGCATATGAAAGTAAGGATCAACCAATAGTATTAAGTTTTCTCATTCCTACGCTATAATTATCACCATATGATTTGCGTATTTCCTCCAACCTGGATAGAGCAATTCTACCAATTTCCACTCAAAAGCATCCAATTAAATCGAAATGGGTCAGAAACCAGTCAAAGAAGCTCAACCCGGCCACCACTCACGGCGGAGCCCTTAGTGGCCGTGGATTCCAAATTGGGCTTTTCGATTCTGTTAACAATTTAGCAAAACGGAGCCAACAAACATGTAGAGGATGAAGAGAAGATTGAAATCGATACCTGACTCAATGGAATTGGCCGCCGGAACCGTCGAAATCGCGTCGAAGCCGCCGCTGGCTTCTTGGCGTCGATTCGCCTTGTACAGTGGTCCGATGAACAATCGGAGGCCACCAACATGTTCAGAACGACGACAGCTTCAAAACCCACAAGGCCTGGCATCTCAACTTCGCCGGGATCGATGGATTGCCGCAGGAGTGGCCATCGGCCCTGTGGCTTCGATTCGCCATGATCAGCGGTTGTTTGGGACAGAGAGAGACACGAGGAGGGAGAGTAGAAGAAGATGATCGAGCCTTTTAGTGGTACTCCCGTCGTCGTTGGCCTTCGGACGACGACGACGAATTTTCCAAGGAAGACGATCGGCGAGAGAGAGAGAGAGAGAGAGAGAGAGAGAGAGAGAGAGAGAGAGAGAGAGAGAGAGAAAGAGAGGTGAGAGGAAAGAGAGAGAGAGATATGCGGGTGAGAGGAAAGAGAACATAAAAAAAGATTTGGGTTGTTTAAATTAACCCTAGGATGCGGAAATACAAAAATTAGGTCAATTGATCTTAAGATATCAGTTGACATGTTACAGTGATATGATAAAAAAATATGATAAAAATATATAAGAAAAAGTAAAAAAAGTTTATATCAGGTGTTTGGGTGGGTGGGGAAAAAAATTAGAGAGGAAAAAAAAATGTAAACTTAACATATCAGTTAACAGTTTAAACTGACGTCTTTATAAATTCTTAGGAAAAAGAAAAATATTATATATCAGTTGATAAAAACCATGTGATTTCTAATAGAGTTTAGAAATCAGCTAAAAAATTATCTGATATTATAATTTTTACAATATCAATCGATTTCAAATCTGATATAAAATGGGTGATATCTATTGACAATTTTGTTGTAGTGGTTTAGGGCCTTTTTAAACCAAATAAGCCGCGACAGGCTTGCTTAATTGGTCCAAAAACCCCTAAAACATTGATCATAACCTTTAGATATATATTTGATAATAAGACTTGAGATCAACTATATCTAATACATACAAACAGATAGTTGAAAAATAAATTCAAATAGTTTAATTGATCAAACTTTATAGCCTTTTGGTTTTAGGGTTTGTTACTTGTGACATGAGAAACCGTAGTGTCTAAACCCCAAAATAGCAACGAGAAGTTTTAATTAAATTTTACATGATATAACAAACTGATCAATTTTATAGCCTTTTGGTTTTAGGGTTTGTTACTTGTGACATGAGAAACCGTAGTGTCTAAACCCCAAAATAGCAACGAGAAGTTTTAATTAAATTTTACATGATATAACAAACATTTGAATATAAAATCATACAAAACTTGTGGCAGATGAAAACTGTTAGGGCAAGAAAAGTTAATTCTCACATCAACATCAATCATGGATTACACACGATCAATCAGATATATAAACAAGTGATCTTATGCATATAATTAATCCTTTATATATATATATATATTCTCCAGATTAACCCTAATCGTTTAATAGAGTGTGCAAACAATTAGGCAAGACATGTTTCTTTTAGGTTAATCATACAAGCCATGCTCTGATACCACATGTTAACTTTAGTAACTTATATAAATAAAACACATACCTGAGTTTACCACAGCACCACAGCTGCATCCATCGATGATTGAGAGTCAAGAATCTTCCTTGCACTTACAGACCTTTAGCACAAACTACTTGATGACGAGTAAACTAAATTGTGATTATTTGTGTGCAAGGGGACGACTTTATATAGTACTGTGGCAGCCTATGAGTCTAATCCATAACTAAACTCATAAGGCCATCCACAGTGGTGAGAGTGAGAGTGAGAGTAAGACATGGCCTGAAAAGTGATTTTGTGGCCTGAAAAGTGATTTTTTGTCCTGAGAGTGAGAGTAATATATGCTGAAACTGCAGTGGTGCTGAGAGTGAGAACTGAGAGTAATGCAATTATACCTAATTAAATTAAGCCTAAGTTAGATTAAGTTATAGTTAAGTTATAATTTATAACTTAAATATTTATTAAAATTATACTACTGGTTTTATTTTGAAGAGATCTTTAATATAAGGTCAACATTGACTATATTTGGATTTATAATTTTATTACCTAAATTATAAATTCTATATTTTGTCTCCACCAACGGTCTTTCAAGTTTTTTGCTATTTTTTTACCGTTTGAAATGCATTAAAATGGTAAACACAACACAATTCATTGTAAAAATTTGAACGAGTATATAAAATTAACACACTAAAACAACACAATTCAGATATTCGAATCCAATACCTTTATTTCATTTCACCAACATAAAACAAGAAAATTTAAGACAAACACAAACGCAAACAAATACAAAAAACAAACACAAACAAACACGAACAAATACAAAACGACAGCCACAAACACAAACACAAACAAACACATAGTGGTATTGGAGACATCTTCAACATGTGGGCGTTCATCGCCGGCGCCGGCGTCGTGCTTGGCCGCGACTTCCTTCTCGCGTCCAAAGGTGCTTAACTAGATCATTCTTCAGTTGTTGGTGGAGTGATGTTGACCGTATCAACCTAACCCGGGAGAGCCGTTGCTCTAAAAGAATTGGCTGATAACTTTGGCCTCCATCATATGGTTCAGTGTCATACCGTGCCACAGCCCAGGAGATCCTTTCCTGAACGTGGTCAATGTCATCGTCTGATTCATCGTCCTCATTCTCTGGATGTTCGTCCTCAATGATCATGTTGTGCAAAATTATGCATGTCTTCATAATATAGCCCAGATCATCGGCTTTCCATCCTCTGGCGGGCTTTTTCAGAATCTCCCATCTAGCCCTCAGAATCCCGAATACCCTCTCGACATCTTTCCGGTAGGACTCTTGATATCTTGCAAATAGCTGACTTGCCTCTCCTACTGGATTCGTTATTGTTTGTATAAGCGTGGCCCATTTGGGGTAGATCCGGTCCACTAGATAATACCTCATTGTGTAGTCATTGCCATTAACCTTATACTTGATCTGATGGTTTCGCATCTGCTCCTCATCATCAAAAAGGAGTGAGCCATCCAATACGTTGATGCCATTGTTGATCCCTGGAAAACCAAAGTTGGCATGCCAAATCCACGTGTCATACCCGGCAACTGCCTCTAATATCACAATTGGGGTGTGATAATGGCCTTAATATGCCCCTTGTTGTCCTACTGGGCAATTTTTTCATTCCCAATGCATGCAATCTAGACTCCCTAGCATACCTGGAAATCCTCTTTTTTTGACCTTACGCAATAGCCGTTGAAGATCAGCCACTGTTGGTGTGCGGAGGTATTCCGCTCCGTACACCTCCGGAATAACTCTTATGAACTTCTTGAATGACTCCAGCACTGTGGTTTGGGCAATTTGGAAGCTCTCATCTGGGGCATCAGCCAAGTACCCAGCGGAGAGCATTCTCATTACTGAAGTCAGCTTTTGCTCCGGCGTGCAGCCCCATCTTCCAGCAGCGTCTTGTCTTTGTTGGAAGTAGACATCTTTGTTGCACACATCTTGCATCATCTTTTGGAACAGTGATTTCTTCATCCAATAGCGCCGTCGGAACATCTCTTTAGTATATCTTGCTCCAGGGTGGAAATAGTTGCTCATGATAAGACCATGGCCTAGTTGTCGGTCTCGAGGGATATATCGTCGTGGTTGGGATGTGCTTCCATGTATTGGCCTTCTTTGACTGAGCTGTGTATGTCGTCGGTAAGCAGCCATGGCACATGCCGTCATATTTGCGAGCTGGTCATCGTACATGTCTAGTTGCGCCTGAAACATCTCTTCATCTGAATCATAATCGTTGAGGGTAGACATCCTGAAGCAGAATGTAAACGAATTTTCTGAGATTACTAAACATGATGAATTGGTAAAGTTAGACATCGTGAAATTTATAGACTAGGTGTGATAATGTAAACGAATCAGAATCTTATCATCTTGGAAAAGTAAAGGAATCCGAGGCATATTTAATAATAGGGTATTTTATTTCAATTCATAATAAAATGCATACATATTAGATTTGTCTCGCCGTTCCCTTCTAATCGGTATATCATGGGCCCATTTCTGACACTGGGCCGAGTTGAAGCTTGTTCCTTTTCTTGGCCTTTTGGCGGTCGAGTTGTTGCATGAACCGTTCTGCCATTTGTTCTACATCAAGTAGTGTTGTGCTTTCTTTGGTTGCAAATTTTGAAAATGTGATTTGTTAGTGTAGATATATGTTTTAATTTTCGAACAATAGGCAATTGTTCTGTTGAATAATTAACGATACAGAAATATGGCTAATATGTAGAAGTAGTACAAAAGTTTTGTTCAATGAATTATTTTTGCAGCAAGCATTGAAAAAAGTTGAAAAAAGTAAAATAAAAATGACTACTCATTAGTTTAGGCCTTTTTATCATTTCAAAAAAATGGAAAGGTTGTTACCTAGAAATAGGTTGGTATTTCACTGTGCTCATTGAATCAGTGGGTGTGCTTGCTTTCCTTGCTTTCTGCAGAGGTTTTGTCTTGTCCTTGGCCGCAAAGTTAATATAAGTAAATGGTGGAATATTAGATTAATTATGTGAAGTAAATGCATGATTTTTGGAGATTGCTAACTAACTTGAATAAAATTGTAAAGTAACTAATTGAATGCATGTTTAGTGCACTGTTTGAAACTGAACTAAAGAAATTTATCTTATTAGAAGTTCAATAATATCAGCAACAATTCAACTATTCAAGTCACAACATCCATAGAAACAGACCGAATTTGCATAAAAGAACACAAAACAATTAAGTTAGAATCACCGACACTACCATACATGGCGGAGCTAGCATTGGTCGTGGCTGCCAGTTTAGATTTTCACAATTAAGAACAATCCAAGCTACCAATTCATACAAACAGACCCAAAATTCAGGAAAGAACCCAAAACCATCAATATAGGATCACCATCACTGCCACACGTGTTGTGAAAATCAATTCGAAGAGTATGTACAATGCTATGTTGTCAAAGTTAAATCTAAAACTATTAAAATGTTTAATCAATGAGGTTTGAGCTGCTGCAAGTATAGAAATTGGGCAACCAAGAGTATTTAGTATGCAGTAAAGTTTATTTAACTGATTTTGATTGTTTACTCAGTGAAAAATAAGACAATAATTAAAACATTTGCAAAAGATAATAACATACATAGTTATTAGTATGTATTTGTAAACAATTAAGTGTAAATTGATAATAACATGCATAAGCAAAAAGATTAAGAATAAAGTCAAGTGTAAATTGTTGGAAGAATAGTGACCTTTTCAATTTTTTCTTTCTTTGATGCATACAAGTAAAAATAGCTCTTCTTACTACGAGGTTCCCTTGTGATATTTTTTTCTTTTCAAATTTTTGGATGATATGGGATAATATTAGGTGTGATTGGAGCCATCTTGGAGGAGGATGATGGGGTAGCAAGAAGCAATTTTTCAGGCAACTCTTTCCTCTTTTTTGTGGCTACTTGCTGATCAGATGTAGTGGAGGTTGATTCAATTAGAAGAGGTTCTTCATCAAATACAGCGTGGATAAGAAGATCATTTCTATTTGAATAATTTTTCATAGCTCCAAATCGAAGCTCAAATTTTTTTTGCCTTTCCTGTGAGACGAAGAATGGCCTATGGGAATTGTGCTTGATCAACGAAACCACTTTCAACAACTAAGCTGTAGCAAGAAACTCTGAATAATTGTTCTCCTGGTTTCCCAATGATAATGACATTGGTTACACCACTTTGGTCCTCAATTTTGAAGCTTACTTTTAACTTGCATTTTAGATTGATTAGATGTTTTTTTAGTGAAGTATAGTTGTTTAAAATTGTATAAGAATAATTAATGTAAATAAATTTTGATGTTATGAGTTCTTAGTTTTACCATGGGACTGGACTGATTGCACTGTGTTTTGGGCAGATGAGTTTGTCATTTTGAGGAGTGGGCCTTAATTGCTTGAAGCATGTGGGGCATGCTTTCTACCACCATCCTCCATGTGTATCAAAGCTTTTGATGTTTGCTCTACAGGTAACAATGCTATCCTAAAATAGATTTAAAGAAATTTGTTAAGATAGTTTAAAAAATTTGATATATGGGTACAAAAAGAGTTGTAAAATTAATGTAACAAATTTTATTTGTATTTATAAGAACA
Organism: Dryas octopetala; assembly: GCF_963921425.1. Lineage (NCBI taxonomy): Eukaryota > Viridiplantae > Streptophyta > Magnoliopsida > Rosales > Rosaceae > Dryas > Dryas octopetala. The sequence goes on along the minus strand of NC_141369.1, from coordinate 934,606 downwards.
ATGATAAATAAATAGAAATGATCAATATAATAGAAGTCAAGTAATTTCATAAAGTTGAAATTGAAAGTGATCAAAAGTTATATAAATATAAAAAATTAGTGTGTGCATTTTGACGAGAGCTAAGCATGTTATATATATATATATATATATATTTGGAATGTTAAAGATCACACAACAACCGAGCAGAATATAAAGAGAAGGACAGTAAAATAGATGCAGCAGATAAATTTTTTCATAGAAATGGCGTCGAACAAATGGTAAAGGAAAATAGAGGATTTTTGTTCATTTACCTTGCAGATTTGCGGGTCAAGAATATTCAAAGCTACCACAGATAGCCTGTTAGCTTTATGTAATTGTTGGGGTGGTAGCTGTGGGGTTGTAGAAGGCGGCAACATCTTGATAGGCATCGAAAAATTGGCAAAGCTGTATATTTTATGTTTAAAATAAAAGAAGATTGTTAATTTAGAGGATAAAAAAATTGAGTTTGTATGTTGAAAAGTTAAAGAATCATATGTCAACTTGTACGACTCGATTTCTATATTTCTGGATTGATGAAGGTTAGAGTCGAATTGCTACTGCTCAATACAACTTTTCCTGTATGTTTATAAGTGTTATCAGTTTTTTTTTTTTTTTTTAACATTAAAAGTACATTGAATACATAAAAGGAAAAAGAAATTGCTCACTTTGGTATTCCTTGACCTTTAAACTTGTGAAAACAATGAATACTGGTGGTGGTAGGGATGTCAAAGCTTCGTGATCAAAGCTTTTGGCAACGTTGCTCCATAGTGTCACCCTAACTTCATTTCTCCTACAACAATAGACACAATAGAAAAGATTTGACCATCTGTGTGAAAAAATTGTAAACCAGCACACATGTTTTTAACACACCTCATGTTTTCAATGTGAACTTCACATTTGTTCTCAATCCTTGCATTGTCAACCATTTTGTGTTCCAATGGTTGGATAGCAGTTATACGTCCAATAACATATGAAAATTTTTAGAATTAAATGGTGAACAGTTAGAATCTGTAGGAAAGATAATTACAATTGAAACAATTGTTTTTTAATATAACTATTACCTGTAAGGACTATATGGACATTGATTTTTTATGGCAGCTGACTGTAATCAGAAAACTTGAAACGGTGCATTGGTAATTTTTGGCCGAATGGTTGTCAGTTTGTTAAAAATTGTTCGTTCATTGAAGATGGCCAGTGCAGCGTGAGGGACAACCTTGTGAGACGGTCGATTGTTGACGGTGTGGAAATGGGTGATATCATCATAATCTATTTTAGGAGCAAAATCATCATAATCTATTTCTTTAACCATGGTTTCGATCGCATCTCCCTTAATGATTAGGAAGAAGGAAATAACAAAAAAATAGAAGTTAAAAAGGAGTGTTGCTAATATATTTCAAATTTGAAATGTAATTGCATAATCATAACATAATGAGTAATTAAAGAAAGCATGGTAGTTGGATGACGAATAGCAGTTAATGACCATAACATAAAGACTTGGCGACTAGCTTGTCCATCCATTCCCACTTGGATATACACAAACTGCATATACATTTCAATAAACTCTGCATTTACAAACACAAACATAAATGGATGCTTCCTCCTAAAATAGGTGTCACATATATACCACAGTTATGAGAAACGCATGAAGACTGTTCTCTTTTCCTTAGCTAGTCTTTTTTCCATAGGGTTTTGACTAGTAAGGTTTTTAATGAGGCATATTTGATGTGTAAAATATGGACATCCAAGGGGGAGTGTTATGAATATTAGTATTTATATGGCTGTCCATATTTATCTAAGGTATTTGTTATTTATTTGATGTATTAGATAAAAAAGTAGGAGTCCTATTCCATGTAAAACTAGGAGATTTGGATGTTCATCCCAAGTCATCCCTGAAGCCTATAAATAAAGGACCTATGTGAAGGGAAAGATAATCCCTCAATTCCTAATCACTTCTCTCTATTCTATTTTTGTAACAAATAAGAAGAAAAAAAGAAATGAATTTTTTTTCCTTGGAATGGTAGATTTTATTTTTCTTAATGGGCTTCACAAATTTTTTAAACTTGTATTTGTTTTGCTTGAAAACCTTAAGGCCCAACTTTATCCCTTTTTTTTTTTTTTTTTTAAAAAAAAAACCCAATATTTACTTAAGTAGCAAAAAACCTATATCATTCAATAACAACCCAAAAATCTATTAGCAGCCCAACCCAATTGAAGAAAAATAAAAGGGACTGAACAGAATTGGCAAACAAAACTAGTGAGATGTTAACTAGATAGTTAGATTAAGTGTTGAGTCATGCCCCTATTAGCCTAAACCACTTATTACTAAGAAGGGATAAGGAAGAATCATCTAAGTTAAATAGAAGTGACTTATGGTAACTTTGAGAGACACACAGCTGAACACAGAGAAAGAAAGAGCGAGACAAAGACTGAAGAGAAAGAGAGAGTGAGAGAAAGAGAGAGACGAGTGAAAGAAAGGGAAGTGGAAGCTCTATCAATATCAAAGTAAGTAGCTCCCACTCACCTTAGAGAAAAACTTGAAGTTTTCATTTCAAGTTAGAAGGTTAAACTTACTAACCTTGTATAACTTTTTCTCTTCTGTTTGTAGGCTCTAATACACTAATATTCTAAGTTGAAAGTGAGAAGAGAAGGTGAGCTTAAGGAACCCATGGAAGCATGGATGCCCTAATCAAATTTTTCCAAAGACTTTTGTTTTAAAATTTTGATTTCACACCTCCATTTTATATCGTAAAACTAGAAACTAAGTTGTAGATAACCTTATTATAACCTTAGAATGACCTTAGAAACATGTTTTGCTGTTTGGAATTGAAAGAAAATGAAAAACAATGAAATATGAAAAATCTGGAATTTTTTCCAGAAATTTCGCAATTTTGTATGGCCTACTTTCGGGTCTTATAACTAGAGTTTTAACTGTTCATTTTTCATGTTATCCAAATGGTTGTAAAGAGGTGATGCAGAGCTTTAAAACAAGTATAAATTTGCATAATTTGGTGAATGTTTGATAGGTTAAGAGTCGAGCAAAAATTGAGATAAAAATTTAGAATTTTTTTCCAAAATTTCGCAGCTTTCATATTGCCTACTTTCGAGCCTTATAACTTGAGTTCTAGAACTCCGTTTTGAAATATTTTTATATGGTTTTAAAGATCATGTTACTAGCTTAATTTAAAACGAGTATAAGTTTGTAGTATTTGATCAAGTTTTGATAGGGTAAAACACGGGTCAAAGTTGGACAAAAAATTTGCCAAAAAACCAGAAAAACAGAGTGTTGAAGGTTGAAGATGACCCCTTCCAGCCAGCCCCAGTTGCACCATCGACGCGTGTCGGCGCGTGTGGTGGTTTCCGGTGACTCTAGCCACACATTTTCACTCCTCTTAACTCTAATTTTTGAATTATATTCAAGGGTATAATTTTTGGAACCATCCAAAACCCAAAAGAAAGAGTGTGACTAACACCCTCTTCACATAGTTTAAAAAAAAAATAGTTTTTACACTAATTAAATTGTTTCTAAAATAGTGTTTTATTTGTTGTTAAATAGTTCCATAGGAGAATCAACCTAGGGAGTTTACAAGTCCGAACTCCTTCAACAACTTTGAGGTAGGTCGTACCCAAGGATTGGCCTATATAAATATATAATTATATGTGTGTGAATATTTGATGAATTTTTGTATTATTCTTATACCATTCTTTATAATATAATATGATATGAGTTTAATTGGTGTTTGCTATAAATTAAATATACAATTTCATGAGAGTATTATTCCAATTGAGTACTTGTTTTGAGTAATTTGACATAAATTATACCATGACATACATGTACATCAATAAAAGTATATGTGCATGGATGACATAACCAAATTGTATTATGTACGACACTAAGAGAAAGTGAATGTCTTAGTAGTCTTGTTGATATTGGCACTAAGTGAAAGTGGATGGCTTAGTGACCAATAAAAAGGGAAGGAAGAAGAATTAAACCAAATCAATTGAGATTATGAGAATAATGGGTGTTGATATATATATATATAGAGAGAGAGAGAGAGAGAGAGAGAGAGAGAGAGAGAGAGCATTCGGGGTCAGAGTGGTAAAATGCACGATATGGGACGTGCATGCCTGTTCGCCTTATATATAGGTCAACAAGGTTAGAAAGGGAGTGTGTTCATACATGCATTAACATGCATTTTGGTTGATAGTTATTCCATGTATGATATAATAACCTGCCATGAGGAACTAAAAGTCCCTACTGAGCCTTAAAAACTTATGTTGTTAACAGTTGATGCAGGTGATAATCCTCATACCCAAGAGATGAACTATACAAGTGATGCCTAGGAAATGCTGGAATTATGTTGTTTGCTGCTTTGACTTATGATATTTGCTACTTGGAGTTATGATAGTTGCTTGGAATAAATTTTGTTGAATAATATAGTGTAGCTTAAACTACACATACTCTGATCTTATTTATAACATAGATACTTCGTTCTCCATTGAGGAATTTAATAATATATATTTCTTTTAGTAGTTTAAAAATAAATAAAATAATAATTCGCACTTCAATTCTAATCCAAAATCATTTCTAAAAATTGGGGTGTGACACATATATTTAGACTTTAGAGTTAAGGGTATAGATTTCAGGTTTAGGTTATAGGTTTCAGATTTTAGGTATATATACATTTAAAATGTATGAATCCACGTATTGATACAATTGAAATATACCAACCCAAGCATAATTTTTTTTCTAGTCTGATTATTTTTTGTTTTATGTATTGTTTATTTGAATTTTTGTAGGTGAATAAATCTCATATTTTGTGAGATTTCTATAATTTAAATCTCATGAATTGTGAGGTTTAAATTTCATTAATTGTAGGATAATATTAGGGACAATTTTTTGATAGAAAATGTCAACGTGGCACCTAGACAATAATTTTGGACCTCAATGAATTCTTACTAGGATATTAGTCTTTATAGGGTCCATAAAATGGATTGAATTTAGAATATCTCAAGAAATTATATCAAACCACGTAATGGTAAATATACAACCCATATATTTTTTCCTAGTCCTATGATATTTTTTCTTTTTGTGGATTGATGCTACTTTTTAGAGGTGAATAAATTTCATAATTTGTGAGATTTCTACATATTAGATCCCTTAAATTATGGGATTTAAATCACTTAAACTGTGGGATTTAAATCTTATAAATTGTAGGATTTAAATCTCATGAATTATGAGTTTCATTTTAAAATATTTTAAATAATAATATGAGCAATTCAGAATTAATAAAAGGGAAAATTTTAGCAAAATGACTCCAACTATACCCCTATTTTCAATTGAGGATTCCGTTTTCACTTTGCTTCAATTAAAAACTATTATTTTTTAAGTGTTTCAATCAAGGGATATTTTTGTTAATTCTGTTACAATTTCCGTCAAAAATTGGTCACGTGCAAAGCATGTGACCAATTTTTAGGGCTAAAATCGTCATTTCAACTAAAAATTAATTACAAAAAATTATTAAAAATTTATATATGAAAAAAATGAGATAGGGTTAAAGAAACCCAGCCACCACCCGACGACTCCCTCTCCACCGACTTTACCCATCTCTCTTTTTCTCTTTCTTCTATTTCTTGCTATGTCTCTGTCTTTCTCTGTCTCTCTCTCTCTATTGGGCACAAAAACTGCCAACCTTCAGATTAGAGGTCGGTGAAGCCGCTGGCATTCGCGCCCAGGAGAGAGAGAGAGAGAGAGAGAGAGAGAGAGAGAGAGAGATGGGGTAGCGCCAGTGGAGGAGGGAGTCGCCAGCGGTGGATGGGAGAGTCGCCGGTGGTGGCTGAGGGGTGAGGTCAGTGGTGGCTGGAGGGTGATGGTCAGTGGTGGCTGGGCTTAGATCCACTTTTTTTTTATTTAATTATTTTTTGTAATTAATTTTTAGCATTAAAACAAAATGGTTATTATTTAATACACATTTGTTAATAACCATTGTTATTTAATACACGTTATTTAATTAATTTTTCGTGCATTTTTAATTCAATACACATGATTTAACCATTTTTAATAACCATTTTTTGATTAATTAAAATAAATAGAAAATTATGATTAAATACCAAATATCAATATTTTTTCAACAAAGCAGCAAGACACTAATGCTTTTTAGTATAGGTATTAACCTAGAGTAAGACATTTTGGTTTAGGTCACAAATATGTAGGAAACGCGAATTTTTTCAAATTTGTACAAAACGCGAATTTTTTTGACATTGAGGGCTCGGCCAAAGTGCTGAGCCCTAGGTGGTTTTTTGTAATTTTTTTTTTTCGGTTTGCAATATAGCTGGGACTGTTTTCGAATAGTCACAAAAGTTGTGACTGTATGAAATTCATAAAAATTTAATGTTTATAAAGGTTCAATACTTTTGATTTAGGTTTGGGAGATGAAGTCTTACAATCTAGAGACTAAACATTAAAGGTTACGTCTCACAAATGATGAAAAAATAACAAATTAGTAAAAAAGTTATGATTGTTGGACAGTCATAGTTAAGTTTTTTTAAAAAAAAAAGGTTCTCCCAAGCATGAATAGTGCCAATCACCCTGGGTCTAGACAAGCCAGCCTTATCACCATTTAAATAGGACATAACAATAGAAGGAAATATATGAGCTTCTGTTCATCTCTATTGTTCCAAAGGTCTTGACTCCTATACGAAGGATCCTTAATTGTGTATTACAAAAGTACTTGCTATTTTGTTTAGTTTACTAGCACAAGCCACTCACATAATTTGAAGCCATCCGACGTACTGACATGTTCCACAATCTATTAATGTGCCAAAAACATAATTGAATGGGATTAATGTCATTTTGCTCCCCAGACTATTACACATGTATCAGTTTGCTCCCCAGACTTCTAATTTGGAAAATTAAGGACCCTGACTTTTTCAATTTTGCCAATTAAGGTTATTCCGTCAATTTATACATTTTTCATCTAAAATGTCGAGATGATCAAGCAAAATTTAGCAAGAAATAAAAGAGTAAAAATGATGCATGAGGAAAAAATGATAAGATCTAATTGGAAGGGACCATTTTGCCCTCAAAGATTTGGATAAAAAATGTGTAAATTGACAAAAGAACCTCAATTGGCAAAATTGAAAAAGTCAGAGTCCTTAATTTTCCAAATTAGAAGTCTGGGGAGCAAACTGATACAAGTGTAATAGTCTGGGGAGCAAAATGGTATTAATCCCTAATTGAATTGAACTAATTAACCATCAATCAAGTACTGGAAAACTTTTTGCATTAACATTTTACTTCAAATTGAAATGCCCCAATTTTTTTTTTTTCTCATCTCTTGCATATTTCTAAAATTGGAATATCCTTCCATTCACAAGTTTAGATCAATTCTGTTTATTTTTCTTTTCCCTTAACAGAGGAAGCTTAATCTTCAATGAGTTTCAGTGTGGAAGTTGGAATCATAAGTGTTTAGTGGGTGGTGGGACAATAGACATTTAACTTTCTGACTTTTATTATCAACTCTGCGACAAGCCTTGTCCATCCATAATATTGATTCCCACTTTCCTTATCTTTCTACTGTTCCAGTGTTCTCCATTTCCTCATAATACAAACACAAACCGAATACACGACTCTGAATATACAAACACAAACATAAATGGCTGCTTCCTCCTCATTCCGGTGTAGGTATCATGCATTCTTGAGTTTCAGAGGTGAAGACACGCGCAAGGGCTTTACTGATCACCTCTACAGAGCTTTGGAGGGGGCTGGAATCCACACCTTTAGAGATGATGATGAAATTGCACTACTACAAAAAAGGCCTTTAATATCACTAGATACATATCGATTTTTTGAAAAATCGATATCGTAAAAATTTTAATATCGATTTAGGTTTTTGATGATATGTAAAGTAGATAACATATCACCACTTTTTTTTAAATGATATCTAATGTAACCCTTTTTCAGTAGATAAGGGTTAAACCGATATGTAATGTTACCTGAACCGGTCTTTTCCTCCAACTTAAAATTTTTTTGGTACCCTCTTTCACTCATCTCGACTCTAACTCTTAGACCCTCCCTCCCGAGCTCTCTCTCTCTCTCTCTCTCTCTCTCTCTCTCACTCACTCTTTCCTCTCTCTCTCTCTCTCTCTCTCTCTCACCGCGCCTCCTCACCAATCGAACTGCCACCGTCCAACAGCGATGGCTGGCGAGACCACCGGCCATATCTTCCTCTCTTTTTCCTTTCCCTTCCCTAACCTAACCCAGGCAGAGCCAAAGGTCTACTCATGCGAAGCGATCTCCTAATTACAGTGGTGTCGCGGCCCAACTCCGACCGCAATGGGTTCCTCTCGTTGAGCTGAATTGATCCATGGCCTCCCTTTTCTTCGACAACCACGCACGGTAGAATTTTGAAGCTTGAAAGGTCGCGACCTTCTCTGTTCCATTCTGGCAACTTCAGCGGTGGGTGGCAGCGGTTCGATAGGGGTTCTTCTCCTGTCAACTTGAGCTCTCTATTGGTGTGGGTAATTGAACCGAATTAAGGTTAGGGTTCCTCTTTCTCTTGGTCTCTGTCTCCCTTTCACTGTGTTTAAATTATAATGAATTTAGGGTTTGGGTGCTTCCTCAAATTTAGGGTTTTCTTTATACTTGTCTTGGGTTTTTCATAAATTTTTGGAGAATTCAGCTTTAGGATATAACTTCAAGGTTTAGAACGTGGAGGATATATGTGTTGAAGCAACAAATAGAAAAATTTGAGGTGGGAGTTCTGATTATATATGTGTATAAATTATGTATTTTGATTACACTTTATCCTAGAAATCTGCTTCGATTACTCAGTTCATTTGGACATTTCTTGTGTTCTCAATTTCCATATTCACATTTTTCAAATTTTGTGCTCTTTGAAATCTGTTACTAAATGGATTATGGAAGTCAAAAAAATCTTTGTTACTCTTTGAAAAATGATTGGATTTTGATCTGAAACTACAACCAGAGTACTTGACCCACCATCAATGCTTTGCTTTTGATGATTTGCATTACAAAGTATTGAGCTGTAATATATATCTTTGATGAATTATTCAGCTTTATATATTATTGTTGATGATATGTATCTCCTTGTTTTTTAATTGGTTGGTTTAGTTGTAAAAGTTGAGCTCCTTGTTCAATTTGTTGATCGTTTCATTTGTGGAAATTCAATCTATATGATGAAAATTGATTAGTTTAATTTGATGGTTCGTCAGACTTTGTGAAGCTACGTTTATGTGAACCATGATTTCCCTATGTATCAGCATCACCTTTGAATATGAATCAAATAATTGAATGATTTCCCTATGTATACAGATTCAAATTCAAATACACAATAAATTGTGACTTTAGTTTTAATTTGTTTAGGTGTCTTGCTTATAGGTCCCACACATAAACCAGCTATATTCTTGGTATTGCGGCCTCGCCTGCGTTCTGATGATTTTTAGGACCATTGGCATTAACAACTACGATATTCAGACATTGGCAGAACTATGTTGCACAACTAGGTGTTCCCTTCTTTACAAAGTCAAAACTTAAGTTCCTTCTGTTATATACTTTCCCTTATGATTATTGTTCTTTATAAATTAATTTATGTTTTATAGGATTATGAGTTCAGAGCTTGGTGAAGATAGAAACTGTAGAAGAATGAAAGTGCTTCCTTGATCTAGTGTTGAAAATACTAGATTAGTATTTGTATGACTAGATTAATTTACTCTTTCCTAAATGCTATTTTTTAATGAAGGTCATGCTATAGCTGGTCCTATTACAGAAACTTGTATTGTTTGTATAAATGAATACTTCTTGTGAAGTTGGAATAGGTATGTAGTGCCATATGAATGCTTGATAGCTTAAAGTTGCACTTAGGTTTATGCTTGATACTTAAGGTCAAATATTCAATATAAGTTTATGTGAAACGTTTTTGATATATCTGACTGAATACTGACATCTCGTTTGCAGCATTTGGACTGTTGATCTAGCATATTTATTACAGAACTTCTCTATTAGTTTTTCTTACTACACTGTGACATTTGGAGCAAACCCAAATTATTCTGGCGACTTGGCGAGACATTTTACAAGGTGATTCCCTGTTATTCAGATAGAGGCTGTTTGTTATTGATCTAGACCATACTGGCTGTTTGCAAGTTTCACAATGCAATTCTCACCCTGATGGTTCTATTAATTATAGACTGCATATATCATATGACATGAAAAGTCAAGTACTCTGATGATTTCTAAATGGACTATGGCAGTCAAAAAAAATCTTTGAAGGTGCAAGTGGCCAGAACATGTTCCTCAGTTAAAAAAATCTTTGAATGTCAATGCATATGCACATATTAGCTCATTTGGTTGTTGGATGGTATTTTTATTTTAAATAATTGGTCTTGATGGTCTGGTTATCATTACTAATGTATTTAATTTTAGAGTAATCAGTATTTAATTTTGTAGATTATTTGGTGAATTGGTCTCAGTCCTAGTGATAAATGGAATTGGACTCCAATATCTGAGCATTAAGTTTCTTATTTCTCCACTTTAATGGACTCTTTTCTCACTTCCTTCCTCTCCCTCTCCCCCTTTTTTTGTTTGCAGTTTTCAGAACTAATTGGTTTAGACTAGGAGCTATGAATACTAATTGGGCCATGGCGAGATCGATTCATGGAGTTGGTATTGTATATGTTATCATTTTTGGTTTATTTATGTAGTTATGAACATTAAAGGAGGTATTTGAAGGAGTGTATGTTGTTTCCCACTTTTGCAGGTTATATATTATGTGATAACACTGATTTCTAGGAAAATGCTTGTCTTGCTGGTCTGGTGAGTACTAATGCATTCAGGTTCTTATAAAAGGGTTTATTGGGATTGTTGGGTTTTAGTTTTGTTGGTTCCTCCTTTTGAGCAAAATTTGATGTTTGTTTCCTTTTTACAATCTATTGTACTTATTTAGTTGCTTTCTTCTCTTTTTTAATTTTAATGTCTTCTTTTGCAATGAACTAGTCTTAATCTGAAAAGGGTTATGATTTATGAGTAATTTTTGAGTGTTTGATCACTTTGATATCATTATTATCTTCTCTATGAGAACTCTGTCAAGCTTCACAAAAACATAAGTTGTTTATAAATCTGCAGTATTTTGAAGTTGTCCCACAAATGGAGAAGCAGACGCACTTGGACCAGATCCTTAGATGCCGGGAACAAGGTTCTAAGGTCATTGTTTTTTGTTCCACAGAGAGCTTGTGGTTGCAGACACTATTGGGGCTGCTGCAATTCATGGGGACAAGTCTCAACATGAGAGAGACTTGGTTCTACATGAGTTCTGTTGCGGAAAGTCCCCAGTATTATTAGCTGCCACTGATGATGCTGAGATTGACATCAAAGATATAAGGTTAGCTCATGTCATCGCACTTTCTTTTCTTCTTTTTTCCCCTAAGTTTTCATGCTCAACTTATTAATGAAAAACTAACAGCGACTCACTGGGACAAATATCAAGAGTGGTAAGAGATTAACTATGATTTTTCATGTTACAGGGTGGTGATTAACTATGATTTCCCTAATGTGGTTGAGGACTACGTTTACCGAGTTGAAAGAAATGGGGTGTTGTACAACTCTTTCTCTGAGCATGATTGGAAATATGCAGCTAATTTGATACAAGTTCTGGAGCGAGCTAAGCATCTGATGCCCCCAGTGTACGCTAGCCATTTTGTGGTATTTAGATGGCCAAGCCAATTTTTTGTAAAGGAAGAACAAGTGCATGCAGATTTTAGAACAATGTAGTCAAATGTTAGGAGAATTGCTGCCTTGCCAATATTTTGAAAGTGTAGGCAGCTTTGAATTGGAACAATTGATAGGGGTTATGAAATATTGATCATGGCTGTGACTATTGTTTTTGTGGGATTAATTTGTAATCCTTTTATTTTGTACTTAATTGAAATGTATGGATGAATGGAATGCATTTTTGTACTTGGAATGTTTGGATGAAAGGAAAATTTGAAAATGCACCAATTTCAAGCCACACATTTGTGTACTTGCATGGTCAAGGCATTTATATGAGTTTTTGCACAAAAAAAAAAAAATTTATTTCACACCAACCTTACAGATCACTTTTTTCGGAGTTTTTAATATCAGTTCTATTAAAAAACTGATATATAAAGACGGGTTTAACATCTGTTAATAACTGAGAACCGATATCAAAGTTAGTTTGTATATCAGTTAAATAGGTAATGCGATATGTAAAGATGAGTTTAACATCAATTAATAATTGACCACTGATATGAAAGTTAGTTTAGATATCAGTTTAATAAGTAATGCGATATATAAAAATGATTTAATATTGGTTATTTACTGAAAACCAGTATCAAAGTCCATTTAGATATCAATTTAAAATACAAAAACGATATTTAAAATACGTTTAGATATCAGTTTGAGATGTTTGGATATCAGTTTTTTCAAACATTCTGATATTAAAACATGGAATAGATATCGGTGTTACACTGATATGTATTTTAGGGGTAGAATAGATATCACCCCTGGAAATATCGGATTTTCACCCTGATAGATATCAGTGGATCACCAATATTAAAGGCCTTTTTTGTAGTAGTGTTGAGAGAGGAGCAGAAATCAAGGCTGAGCTGCAGAAAGCCATACAAGAGTCACGAGTATCCATTATTGTCTTTTCCAAGGACTACGCGTCCTCAACATGGTGCTTGGACGAACTTGCCATGATCATGAAACGCAGAACAACTGATGGCCACATGGTTGTGCCAGTTTTCTATCATGTGGATCCATCCCATGTCAGGAAGCAAACTGGGAGTTTTGCAGAAGCATTTGGTAGACATGAACAGCGCTTCAAGGAGGAGATGGACAAGGTGGAAGATTGGAGAAGAGCTCTTAGAAGTGTTGCAGATCTAAGAGTAGGGCTGTCCCTGAGGGTAAGCGAGGTAGGCAACCACCTCCGGCCCCTAAATTTTGTAAACCCTTATATATTCAAATAGGGATTAATACCATTTTGCTCCCCCGACTATTACACTTGTATCAGTTTGCTCCCCAGGCTTCTAATTTGGAAAATTAAGGACTCTGACTTTTTTAATTTTGCCAATTGAGGTTCTTTTGTCAATTTACACATTTTTTATCCAAATCTTTGAGGGCAAAATGGTCCCTTCCAATTAGATCTTATCATTTTTTCCTCATGCATCATTTTTCCTCTTTTATTTCTTGCTAAATTTTGCTTGATCATCTCGACATTTTAGATGAAAAATGTATAAATTGACGGAATAACCTTAATTGGCAAAATTGAAAAAGTCAGGGTCCTTAATTTTCCAAATTAGAAGTCTGGGGAGCAAACTGATACATGTGTAATAGTCTGGGGAGCAAAATGACATTAATCCCATTCAAATAATATGAGTACTTAAGAAGAGAAAAATCATGTGAATATATATGAAAAGTTTTAGGGGCCAATTTTTATGGTTTGCCTCAATACCTAATCTCATAAATAGCCCTGCACACACACACAAAAAAAAAAAGGATCACTATTTATTCTTAGATACTAATTACTTCTCTTTGAAACAGTTTCTTGCAAGTATAAAATTCCTTAATCTCTCTCTCTCTCACTCTCTTGCTCACAGACACACGCTCACACACAAATTTAAGGATCATTATTTGTATTCATAGAAACTAATTACTTCTCTTTGAAACAGTGTCTTCTAAGATTGAAAATCCTCAACCTCAGTCATTCACATGGCCTTATGACAACGCCTAAATTGTCAGGACTCCCTAGTCTTGAGAGATTAATTCTCAAAGATTGTATAAATTTGGTTGAGGTTGATGAATCCATTGGAAACCTAAAGAAACTTGTGTCCTTGAATCTAAGAGGCTGCAAAAATCTCATTAAACTTCCAAGAAGCATTAACATGTTGGAATCTCTTACAAAGCTTAATCTTTCTGGCTGCGCAAAGCTCGACCTTCAAGCCAACATGGCTAGTGATATGAACAAAGTGCGTCTGCTTTTGACTAAATTATGGCAGTCAATCTGGTCGCCGGTAGCACCAAGAAAAGGTCTTGAGTTAACCAGATTATCATTGGCAAATTTACCACATTCTTTAGGAAGCTTAAATCTGGGTCACTGTAATCTAACAGAGATTCCAAATGATATTTGTAGTCTGTCCTCATTGAAGTATTTGGATCTAAGAGGAAACCCAATTCTTAGCCTGCCAGTAAACATGAGCAGTCTTATTAAGCTCGAGGTCCTTCTATTAAATAATTGCACAAATCTCATAATGCTTCCGGAGCTCCCTCCATGTTTAGAGGAATTGCGACCAAGATATTGTGCATCAATGAAAAGAGTAAAAAGTTTTCCAGATGCTTGCATATCATGGAGATTAGAGGTTTGGGGATGCAAGAGATTAGTTGAAGTTCAAAGCTTGTTCAAAATAAAACCGTTGAGAAGCGTTGACATAAAAATGATAAAAGATATGGGCCTGTTCAATTTGGAATCCGTTGGGAGCACTGATGAGGTCGAAATGTTCAGCCGATTGACACATACAACCATGAAGGGTCCCCTCCAGGTTCTTTCTCTGTCTCTCAAGTAGTTATTATTATGATTTGTATAGCTTGTTATAATATAAGTGATGTGCATGAAAATGCAGGGAGTGTATGGATGTGGCATATTTAGCACTTTCCTTTATGGAAACAAGATCCCAGAGTGGTACATCTACAGGAGCAAGGGTGACTCCGTGTTGTCTATTACTCTACCTTCACATCTTAATCTCAAGATCCAAGGCTTAAATGCATGTGTTGTTTATTCACAAAAAAATATTTATGATGGATCTCTGTTTCTTAAAGTCAGTAATGATACCAAGGGTCTCATGTGGGCCTATTCCCCAGTCACAATGGCTGTTAGCGAAGAGAATACAGATGTGTTATGGCTAAGCCATTGGCTGTTTGGAGATGATGAATTGGAGGGTGGGAACAAATTACGTGTTTCATTAATGCCGAAGATTAAGGTGGTCGGAATCCAACTTGTGTACAAGCAGGAAAATCAGGGTGTCCTGTCAATGGTAAAGATATAGTAATCCCACCAGAAAGAGCTTATTGGAGGCAGAATGTCGATGTTGCTGAGGATGTGTCACTGTCAGCATCAAAGTATCAGTTTCGGACAGGCCAGTACCTTCTGTTTAATCAAGGTTTCGGGAACTCATCTATTAAGACTAATAGTGTATTTAAGCACTGAGCAAAAAAACTATTCAAAAGAATCTTTCCTGTTCAAAAGACTAGCCTCCATCCAACAGCTCAAGCATTAATTTTCTTTGGAGAGTTTCATTTTCTGCCTTTCTGGTTTGTTTTTCTTTTTACATCATGTATTTCTCAACGTTTATTAGATTTATTATTTCTTCAGATCATTCTTGTTTGATGTACAATATATCTTATTTGAAAACAACTCAGAGAAGGAATGTAGCCATGCCTGATATTTCAACAATAGAAACAACATAATTTATGGGCTCGAGCCACTTTGGACTGCTGTGTTTTGCATGGTAGGTACAGTTGGATGGATCGGGGCTTCTCTTGTGCTTGGTTACTGGTTAGTACTGTCTCAATCTTGTCTTCTTGCTGTCTTGTATGAAAAGGCTTCAAGGCTTCTCTTGTGCTTGGTTAGAACAGAACGCTAGATCCACTAATATTAGTGGGGGCTGGGGGCTCACTTTTGTATAAACCTCTTACATTGTTTGTTATTATTGGTCTTGGATTCCTTCTTACTGTGTAGAATAGGTGGTTCGCTGTACCACTATAATTGCCAATTTTCCTTAGGGAAATTGAACTCAATGACCTACTTTTTTGAACAAATTATTTTTATAATTTCTTTTTTTGTAAAAAAAAAAAAAAGGAAAAAAAAACTTACTTTTCTGACTCCTTAGTCATTTTTGAACCAAAATACCCTTCAAGATTCTAACAAAAAAAAATCTATCATGAACATGATGAACATTTCTAGATTTGATAGTGTTGATGCAAATTTCCGTAAGATAAATGCAACAACTTAGAACTGATATTTTGGCTGATCAGAAGCCTTGTTGGATGATGACGTGGATGTCGACTTGAGTTCTTCCTGCATGAAATATAAGATCAAAAGAGATAGACCGGTGTGGTACCAGCCAAACACGCTCCGATGATGAAGTCAGTGAAGTGTATTTGAAGGTGTTTGTGTAAGAACAAGGAAGAACATGTGATGAACTTGGGAGAATGAGGAAGAACAAGGTAAGATCTCCTGGGTTTATTCTCGACAAGTGGGATGTATTCTGGTAAGCTTTTTTGTGAGTGAAATTGTGTATTAGGTTTTTTTCTTTTGTGCACATAAGGCAGCTTATATAGGCAAAGGAAATGGTGAGGGGTAAGTTACCTGCATGAGGGTGAATGGTTGAGAAGAGGCCACGCGTTCGGTCATGAATAGTGGCATGCACAGCTACCCACCTTCTTTACATTCAATGTTGCATTGAATGTAAGGATGAAAGATAAACTGGGATGCCCTAATAGTCATGACTATGAGCTGGGAAGTCTCATCTGTCAGAGAATCCTGTCAGGTGCACTTAAGTATGGCGGTTCGTCCCAACGTGATCTTCTTTAGAATGGTGGTGGGAAGCCGAGCCGACCCGAACACATGTTCTCATGTGTAGACATGAAACCCATGTGTCATCGGATCGGACATGGACAATCCGGCCGAGCCAATCCGGTAGGTAGTGATCCCATCAAGTCGTAGTTGGCTATGACTAGAGTTTGAAAGGACGCTCGCCCAAGGTCGAGCCGAACCGAACTGGGATAACCAAGAAAATATGAACACTCAATTCTTTGGAAGATCCTCAGATCGGGTCGGACAGGGCGCGAGGGATTCACCATGATGAGCCGATCCGAGCTGGCAAAAAAGGTGCCGAGCTGGTGTGATGATGTGGAGGTCCAAGTTTGACCGTTGAAAAGTCAAAGCCTGAGGTTGGATCTGACTTGCCACGTGTCAATCCATTATTGGTTGTTAAATCCATGTGGATTTATACACAAACAGAAGTCCCCCAACTTCCGATCCGAGCGGACCGTGATAGATTGGAAGTTTAAAAGGCGATGATCAGTGAAAAATGACATTCGGATCGGTCCGAGCCGAACCGATGATCACCTGTGTCGTTCCGGAGAGGTCTGATTTTCCCGAAGATCTGAACAAATGGTGACTTGTGTTTGGTCAAAAATGTGAAAGGACGTTTGGTGTCTGCATGGGGGAACATAAGGGTCACTTCACTCATGGGTATTTTGAACATTGACAGGTGGCAAAATCTGGGACTTGAAGCGCCACTTTTGGATGGCTGAGATTGGTTTTGCATGGGGATATAAATGGCTCTCTCTTCCTCTTCCTCCCTTCACTTTCCAACTTTTCAGATTTTCCCAAATTTTCTCTCTCACCGAAAACTCTCTCTCTCCGTGAATCTCTTTCTCTCTCCGTCGCCAGTGCAGTGGTCCGGTCACAGTTCTGACCGAGCGCAACCGTAGGCGAGGCTGTTCCGAGTGTGTGAGGGGTGGAGAGTTTGGCCGAAAAGAAAACCAGTAAGTGATTCTCCCCATTTTCTAAGTTTTTGCATTTTCGGGTTTCTGGGTGTGTTCTTGAGTGCTCTTTAAAAAGTTACTTTTTGATTCAAAAAGGTAAGAGAGAGAAAACAACAAAGTGTTTTTGATGTCAACTACCGATTCGAGTGGTCGGCTCGACTCGGGAGATGCCTTTGAAGGGGACAGTGACGCCGAGCTGAGCCGGAGCCCACCAGAGGGTGAGGCAGATTGGGACGAGCTGTCCGAAGAGTTGGGCGAGGTCGGCTCGGCGTTGAAACACAATCCAGGTGAGGAACGCCGACCTCGAGGGGATGAGGAAAATCCCCAGGTATTGAGTTCCGATAGGGAACAGGAAGAGGGTGAAGAAGATGAGGAAGAAGACACAGATGCCGAGCCGAGCTCGAATGCCCTAATGAGGATCACCTCGGGGTCAGAGGAAAGGGACAGGGGTCGTGATGCCTCGACCTCGGCTCGGCGGGTGACGGGATGTCCGATCGACCCAGATTACTACGAAGAGTTGGCATGGAAGGCCGACCAGATCCCCAACGAGATGACCGAATTTCATCTCGGGGATCTGAGAGAAAGGTAAGAAATCCCGAGCTCGGTTCTGACAAGGTTGCCGATCGCCTGAGAAAGGCCGAGCCGACCCCCTAAAGGATGGGTGACAATGTACCCGGAGATGTTCGAGAATGGGGTTCGGCTCCTCTTGCATCCCTTCCTGCAGGATTGGCTGGCGATGATCGGCGCGGCGCCGCACCAGCTCAACCCGAATGTGTATAGGATCATCCTGTCCATGCACATCTTATGGCACAAGGTGCACAAGTTGCACAAGTGTGTACCAGACAAGGATCTGCTGATCTGCTCCTATGCACTGAGGTCGAAGCAGAAGACCGAGCTTGGTTTCTACAACCTTCAGGCATATTCGGGGCCACTGTTCACTGGGAATCCCTCATCCCAGAAAACTTGGAAGAGAAGATACTTCTTTGTTTCTGGGGATTGGGAGTTCGCCGATCCGAATAGTCCTCCTCCGGCTCGGGTCCCTAGAGCTTTTAGGATTCCAAGTAGGCATTGAATGTCTGGGAGAGCCGATCCAGATTTGATTTGTGATGATGACTTTTTTGATTTGATTTATTGTTTTTTTTTTTATAACTCCTTCTGTTTCATTTTTGCAGTTAGCTGGGGCAAATACAAGCTTCGGGGTGAGCTCAGGGATCAGATCGCTGCGATAAGAGAGTCGCCGCCGGAGTACTTGTCAACCAAATTCCTCCTCGGACCCACGCAGATCAAATCGAGCGGGATCTCCTGGTTTGTGCCCAGGTGGAACCCGAGGACTGAGAAGGGAATGGACCCCGCCGAGCTTGAAGCCCGGTTGAGGAAGAGGGCGGCGAGGAGCGCCCAGAGAAAGGCCGGAGCTCGGGCCCCTGCCGAGTCGGTCCAGGTGCCTGTTGTGGCCGCAGCCTAGGCTGGACCCTCCATGCCGAGATCGGCTCAGCTGGCCGAGAAGAGGAAGGGCTCCCAGGTTGAGGCCCGAGTAGAGAAGAGGGCTCGGACTGAGCCCGGGGGTGCCAGTGCCGATGTCTCTGGCTCAGCCTCCTCCAGAATAGTGGAGGTGGACCCCTATATCGAGCCGTTCATCACGGGCTTCAAGCGTGTGGTCACGCCGAGGATCGTGGAGGGGCTCTGGGCTGGTCATGAGGCACCGAGCTTCGGCAGCAAGGCCCTGAATGCGTCCCGCCAGGCCATGGTGGTAAGTATCTTTGATTTGGGATTTTCATATTTGTCCGCTCAGCTCGGAATAATGATTTCCCTTTTGTTGTTCTTTTTTTTTTTTTTTTTTTTTTTTTGCAACTCGCCCTTAGGTAAATCGAAGCAACCCAAGCCGCTGTTGACGC
Organism: Dryas octopetala; assembly: GCF_963921425.1. Classification (NCBI taxonomy): domain Eukaryota; kingdom Viridiplantae; phylum Streptophyta; class Magnoliopsida; order Rosales; family Rosaceae; genus Dryas; species Dryas octopetala. Next base: position 915,118 of record NC_141369.1, on the reverse strand, counting down.
CGAGGAGAAGATGAAAAGGCTTAGGGAGAGAAACGAGGAGCTGAGGGAGAAGATGACTGAAGCCGAGCGCCTGGTCAGGGTAGAGTGCGAGCGGTCCACCGGTCTGCGGACTCAGCTGGCTGAGTGGGAGGTAGAGGTTGCTCGGCTCGGGAAGGAGCTCCTGGTCTTGGAGCAGAAAGTGACCGACCTGGGCGAATTTGACGATGAGCTCCAGCAAGACGTTGAGACGGCCGAGCGGAGAGCTGTTGAGGCTCGGCGTCAGGCTGGGGTTCCGAGCGTCTAGGCACTTGGTGACGCCCAGTTCGAGGGGTACCGGGAGCTTCTGGGGGTGATCCGGACGAAGAGGCCGAACTGGGACCTGTCGTTCCTTGCCGAGCTGGATGATGAGGAGGACGCCCAGAAGGGTCAACAAGAAGAGCTTCCCCCCCCCCCCCCCCCCGATTGCCTTGCCAGAGCTGAAGTGATCGCGCCTGCAGCCGAGCAGACCCAGGAGGATCCCCCGATCCCTGCAGCCGAGCCAAACCCGATCCCTCCGGTCCCCGAAACTGATCCCAACGCTGTGATGCAGATCGAAGGGGTCGAAGTGGTGCAGCTCGGTGAGGAGACGCCTGAAGAGTCTGCCGAACCGACCCTGGAGGGGCCAGCTGAAAGATCCGCTTGAGCTTGTGTTCTGTTTATTTTTGTTTTGTTCCCCGAGCCGAAGTGTGGCTCGGGGTTTTGATATATTTACGAACGATTTTTTTTTTTGAATCCTTTGTAATGAATTTATTTTCAGTATTTTCTTTCATTCTGATTTGTCTATCAGCTCAGCTCGGAAACGAGGCTAAATCTGCAGCAAGTAATAATGGGCAAGAAAATGATGAAGAATAAAAATAGCTATGGTAAAAACAAAATGAATGTGATAATGGACAACTTGTTTTGAGATCGGCCTGACTTGTCGACCATAAGACAATAAAATGAAAATTCACAACTTATCTTCAGATCAGCCTGATAAGCATGATGAAAATAAGCAAAAATTATAAATCCCTGCTGATCTCGGACGGGCTTGAAATATCCGTTGAGACATTAGGAGTTTTGTTTTTGAGAAACATATTCTCAACTTGCTTTCAGATCGGCTCGGCATGCACGATAAGAGATTGAGTTTTAAGACATTTTTCTTTTTTAGAAATATCCTGTCGAACGTTAGGACTGTAGGAAGTCACTTCGGCTCGGATAGAGATTTTTATAGACCTGATAAGTCTGTACTATGCCGAGCATCGGGCCGAATGGCGCACCAACTCGGCGCAGGAGTTTATAGACCTGATGAGTCTGTAATATGCCGAGCATTAGGTCGAAAATGGCGCGCCAACTCGGCACATGAGTTTATAGACCTGATGAGTCTGTAATATGCCGAGCATCAGGCCGAAAATGGCGCGCTAGCTCGGCACATGAGTTTATAGACCTGATGAGTCTGTAATATGCCGAGCATTGGGCCGAAAATGGCGTGCCAGCTCGGCACATGAGTTTATAGACCTAATGAGTCTGTCAGTTTGTTATTTTTTGAAGGAAACACTTAGATCTTTCCTTTTTGTTGGGGATGTATAGGAGTAGAGTCTCCAGTGTTTACTTGGAAAAATAAGAGTGGATGAGTCAAAAAGGGTGTTCTTCTTTATTGATTAGAAGGATGTTAGGTCGGATAGTCCCCGATCCTAATTACATTTACTGGCAGTAAATCTTGAGGTGTTCAGCATTCCAGCTATGTTTGAGAGGTTTCTCAGCCATAGTGGCCAAGTTGTAAGTGTCAGGCTTGACTATGCCTGTGATTCTGTAGGGTCCGGTCCAGTTCGGATCGAACGAGCTCTCCTTGATGGCAAGAGGGTTCTTCTTCATGACGAGGCTACCTAGTCCGAAGCTTCTGGGTTTGACCCTTTGGTTGTAGTATTTGGCTACCTTCTGTTGGTAGGCGGCTCGGCAGAGATTGGCATCGGTTCGCCTTTCTTCGTTCATGTCTAGGCCGAGCCGAAGTCCGGTGTCGTTGGTGTCTGGGTTGTATGTCCCGGTCCGGAATGAGGGAGTCCCCATTTCGACCGGAACAACAGCATCGACGCCGAACACCAGTGCGTAAGGTGTTTCCTTCGTAGAGTTGCGATAGGAAGTTCGATAGGACCATAACACCTCTGGCAAGAGTTCTGGCCAATTTTCCTTAGCATTATCAAGCTTGGACTTCAGGGTCTTCTTGATGATCTTGTTGACAGCTTCGACCTATCCGTTTGATTGCGGATGGTAAGGGGCGGCGAAGTGCAAGTTGATGTTCAGACGTGAACAGAAACTCCTGAATTTTTTACAGTCGAACTGTTTACCATTGTCTGCAATCATGGTGTGCGGCATACTGAACCGGCATATAATGTTCTTCCACACAAAAGTTTCCATCCGGTCGGCCATAGTGGTGGCTAGGGGTTCAGCTTCGGCCCATTTGGTGAAGTAGTCGACTGCTACTACAGCCATTGTGACTTGCCCCTTCGCCTTCGGCATAGGGCCGATCAGATCGAGTCCCCAACTTGCCCCTTCGTTTCCCCGAGTGTGTTCCCGATGTGGAGGGGTCTTGGCTGGTTCTGGCAATGTGGTCGGTGACAGGGCCGAGCCTGCTTCTGGCTGGGACCCTAGGCTCAGTTAACCCGGCCAGATTAGTGGCCCCCAATCTAGATCGGACCGAAGGTCGCTGATCATTGGCCAGTTCGGATTGGTCTTCCCGCGGGGTTTCGGGAGAGCGTCTTCTGAAGGCCGCCTTCTTTTGCTGAAGAAGACGGTGGGCATTCAGGAATTCCAGCTGTGTGGCCGGGGGCATGTCCTCGAAGCCCGGGAAGGCGCAATTCGTGCTCTGCCGAGCGGGGTGGTCGTCCACACCGACTTGAGTATTCTGCCGAGAAGAAGATGGTGAAAGGGCCTTCTGCTCGGTTCGGGTTTGTCTTGACCGGAAGCCCGATCTTCCGCTGAAGTCGAGTTGGGCGTGATGGCGCGCGAGCTCCTCAGCCTGCTCGGCCTGTTTGGCGAGCAGCTCGTTGTTCTGCTTGAGAAGTGCATTCTCAGCGGCTAAGTGGCGTTGGTTCTCCCTAAGGAGTTTGTGAGCAGCCTTAATCTTCAGAGGGGCTTTAGATTTGGCTATTTTGGCGAGATGTGCTCTTCTCGTTTTGTTAGGCGTCTCCAACTCATGTTGTTGATTATCCTAGGATCCTGAAGAAGAGCTGCTGTCACGAAAGATGGTAGTCATGACGTAGGGATTTGTTGAAGGAAGAGCTCAACACTTGCTAGGATGAACACAATGGCTGAAGATGATCTTCCCACAGACGGCGCCAATTTGTTGATGCAAATTTCCGTAAGATAAATGCAACAACTTAGAACTGATATTTTGGCTGATTAGAAGCCTTGTTGGATGATGACGTGGATATCGACTTGAGTTCTTCCTGCATGAAATATAAGATCAAAGGAGATGGACCGGTGTGGTACCAGCCAAACACGCTCCGATGATGAAGTCAGTGAAGTGTATTTGAAGGTGTTTGTGTAAGAACAAGGAAGAACATGTGATGAACTTGAGAGAATGAGGAAGAATAAGGTAAGATCTCCTGAGTTTATTCTCAACAAGTGGGATGTATTCTGGTAGGCTTTTTTGTGAATGAAATTGTGTATTAGGTTTTTTTTCTTTTGTGCACATAAGGCAGCTTATATAGGCAAAGGAAATGGTGAGGGGTAAGTTACCTGCATGAGGGTGAATGGTTGAGAAGAGGCCACGCGTTCGGTCATGAATAGTGGCATGCACAGCTACCCACCTTCTTTACATTCAATGCTGCATTGAATGCAAGGATGGAAGATAAACTGGGATGCCCTAATAGTCATGACTATGAGCTGGGAAGTCTCATATGTTAGAGAATCCTGTCAGGTGCACTTGAGTATGGCGGTTCGTCCCAACGTGATCTTCTTTAGAATGGTGGTGGGAAGCCGAGTCGACCTGAACACATGTTCTCATGTGTAGACATAAAACCCATGTGTGATCGGATCGGACATGGACAATTTGGCCGAGCCGATCCGGTAGGTAGTGATCCTTTCAAGTCGTAGTTGGCTGTGACTAGAGTTTGAAAGGACGCTCGCCCAAGGCCGAGCCGAACCGAACTGGGATAACCAAGAAAAGATGAACACTCAATTCTTTGGAAGATCCTCAGATCGGGTCAGACCGGGCGCGAGGGATTCGCCATGATGAGCCGATTCGAGCTGGCAAAAAAGGTGCCGAGTTGGTGTGATGATGTGGAGGTCCAAGTTTGACCATTGAAAAGTCAAAGCCTGAGGTTGGATCTGACTTGCCACGTGTCGATCCATTATTAGTTGTTAAATCCATGTGGATTTATACACAAACAGATAGTTCATCTCATTCAATTTTGCTCTACTATTTACAATTTTGATTAATAAAGGGTTGTGCTTTTTTTTTTTTTTTTTTCTGTGTCATAAGAAGTGTTTAAAATCTCATTCAAGTTTTAGTTTTTTTTTTTTAATATATTTTAAATCCAATGAATTCAAGCAGATCCAAAGCTAAGAAAGCAGATACCCGCGCCAACTTTTACCTGAATCACAACCAAAAACACAACTAAGAGATTTTGGGGGCGCAAAATCTAACACAACCCACCTCCATCTCGATCTAACCCCAAACCACCCCCCACGCGCTCAGCTTTTGCCTGATAGCACACCTACTGACTCTTCATGTGACAAGGATATCTCTCCTACGTGAGTCTGTAACTGATTGCCGTTTTGATAAATTGTAACTGACTGTTTGTATTATTTATTTGCCTTAATTGTACCATGACTAAGCCTATATATAAAGGCTCTCTTGTAATACTTGTTCAAGGTAATATAGTACAACTGCACAACCTATACTCTAATTCATTATTGCCTCCATAGCGCAAGTTTCCTCAACCCTACTCAAAAAAAGGGAGCTTGGTAATCCACAACAATGAAAGATTCATGCTTTAAGGGGGTTTGAGTAGGAAAACCAAAAAACCAAAATACAAAAATAAAAGGAAAACGAAGAAGGAAAAAAAAAAGATCTGCAACCCTCTTCTTCTTATTGATTCTTGCTCATAGTCAGTCTATGATGGCTGAAAGTAGAAGCAAGGACAAACCCAAATCAGACTCACAACGTCAACAAAAGCCATGTAATTGGTAAGTGCTTGTCTATTGGAGGCCACAAGACTTGTAAATCAAGTCGACGTCGACTATGTGGCCAATCGACAATATATTATGGTAAATGTCGACTATATAGCCAGTCGACAAAGACCAATATATTATAGTCGACAATATGGTGGATGTTCTAATTGACGTCAACATGACATTATGCAAGCTCATTTTCTCACTACAACAAATTATGCTCTGTGTGGCGGACAAAAGCTGCCAGAAATAGTAGTTTAGCAGCAAATATATCACCAAATCCGCCAGAAATAATGTGAGTGACGGATTAGGTGACCACCAGAAATAATAGCGTCAGTATTCACGATATATTATTTGTGGCGGTCGTATCCTCCAGTAATATTAGCAACAATCTGCCAGAAATAAGTATTACCGGCGGACAATCCGCTAGTAATAATAAGAACTATTCATCAGAAATACTTATTACTAGCGAGACATCCGCCACAAATATAATTTTTTTTTTTTAAATTAATGTATGATCAGAAATGTAATAATAATAATGATAATAATAATAATAATCCGAAATTTTCTAATAACAACAATGTCAACGAAATCCGCTAGAAATATAACAATAGTGTCAATTAAGTCCGCCAGCAATATAACAAAAGTGTCAGCTAAGTCCGCCAGAAATACAACAATAGTGTCAGTTAAGTCCGCTAGAAATACCTAAGGCTATTACACCTAAGGCAAATATGCCTGAGAACTACTATAATCTGATGTAGAACGCAAAAACTGGGATAAGAAATCAACGTCACCAACACCTTCTCCAGAAAGTATCCTGCTAAATCCACTTGGAGGGATCGCTGGGGTCACACCCCAAAATGGGGTCTAGTACTTTGGGTCTGTGGCAGCGCCACATTGGTCTTCAACCTCAACATACTCTCACTAAACCTAAGTAAGAACATGTCAAGATCGAAGATCAATGTAAGGATTTAAAATTAAAAACAAACTAACTCAAAAACAGTGGGGAATATTTTTTTCATTTTTCATAAAAATAATCAGAGTGTACCGAAAATGGAAGCTTTGTAAAATGGTGAGCTTTTAGTTATTCTCCTTTCAAGATAAATCAATTTCCAAAAATAAAGACAGACCCTTTGTTTTAAAATCAGTAAATAAAACATCAAATAAGAAATTGAAATCTAATTGAAAGTGAAAACTTTAATTTAAATCCTAATTTTGGTGTAAACAAAACAACATCTCAAGGAATCACATAATGAGTAAGTAATTGAGCCATATTAATCCTTAAATAATCAATTCCACAAACTCCTTAACTAAAATATAAAAAGATAGTTAAAAAAATGGATAGTAACAAACTCATCCATAATTGGGTCATCTTCCTCATCACTTGAGTATTCGGATGTGGGTGGTGTTGGTATGCTATTCTTGGTGATTTCTCTCTACTTCCAAACCTTCATCCATTGCTATTCGAAACGTCTATGAAACTAACCATTCTTTTGTAGGGGTGAGCATCACCAAAACAACTGATCACACACTCAATTAGTCCAACAAAACTCAATCATTTCAATACAAACAATTCAATAACAAGTAGGGTATATCAATGGCTTAAGCCTTTGCCAAAATGGCCTATGCCCAAACAAATAATTTAATAATTAAATGGTAACCTATTTAAAACATTTATATGGAAACCAAATCATTCTTTCTTTGAAATATAAGCATTTCATTTTCAAAGATCGAAACCACAATTATACAAGCATAAGTTTAGTCAATTTCAATGCTCAAAAACACAATTACACATACATCAAGTTATGGCTATAATTTCATAAATAATACCATGCTTTCTCGGGTTGGGTATGATTAAACCATCATACATCCATTTTTAATATATCCAACATGATTAATCTCATGAAATGCAAATGTATATTTAATTAAATAACAATGCAAGCGTACCTTTTTCTCCATGACATTGCAAACCTGTCAAAGTTTATAGACAGTGGACTTATGCCCTAATTTGTAAAGTTAATTACCTCTATCCCTCGTATCTTACTAAAAAGTAAGATCTAAATAGTGAGATGTTCTTTCATTGAAGTAAATAAAAACCATTTACTTCCCTTCTAGCATATTCTTAATTTTCATAACCAATTCTAGACGACACTTATATGTGACGCAGCATAACACGCAAATAGGGAAAACCAGCGTTAACCCTAAGAAAGAATCTGGAGTCCACCAGAGAAATGAGAGAAATCTCAAGGTTTTATGATTAAAATGATAATAAGTAATTATACAAACAGCCAAAAAGGTTGTTTAAATACGTTCAAAACCCTAGACGTTCAAAATTCAAAACGGAAATAAAAATGGAAATAAAGTGCAATTTAGGAAACTTATTCAAAAACACTAAATTGCTTATTTGAAGCCCTAAACAAGGAATTTGGCCAAAATAGGTATATCATGGGCCCATTTTTGACACTGGGCCGGGCTGAGGCTTGTTTCTTTTCTTGGCCTTCTGGCGGTCGAGTTGTTGCATGAACCGTTCTGCCATTTGTTCTACATCAATATGCATACCATTTAGGGAATTGAACCCAATGATAGAGTAAGAACTGTACCCCTTCATCTCTAATTAGGAAGTCCAAATACTTAAACCACATTATTGTAAACATTCTTGATTCAATAAATATGAATGCTCATGTATGCTTTGCAGCCCCCATGCAAGGTGTGGCTGCCCTCACTACTTCACATGTATATATGATGCTATATAACCATGAAATGACAATCAAATTATATAATCAATTCATTCATTTTATTACTCATATAACATGCCTTTATAACACAAATAAAAATGTAAGGCAAAAAGTGCAATTAAATACACAGCCAAGTCCAAGTTTAAACTTGGATCCGAAACCAACAAATAAGGCCAATTTAACACACATTCTCTTATTGGTTCCAAGCCTCTTATACACCTTTAGACTAGTTCTTAAATCTTAGAACTTTCAAGTTTTACAACAAGGTAGAAATCAATCCTTAATAATTTTCGAGTACCACCAATTATATAGGCCCTATTAGTTTAGATCTAGGTGATCCAGTACCCTTTTAATACAACAAGAAAATAATATGTAGTTCATTATTTTCAAAATAAACCAACCTAAGTTCATTAGCACTTTAAATCCTAGGTTAGTTTCTTTAAAACTAATTATGCACCCCTAGTGATTCAATTCTCAAATAAATTCACATAAGTCCACTTGTTTAATCCTAGAACAAATAGGTTAGCTTTTTCCACCCTAATTAGGCAAATTGAAGTCATCAACATGCATCCCAAATTCAATTAATTCTCGGTTTCAAAAGCAAATTGATTATCTTTTTCTATAATTAACTAATAAATCATAATTTCCTTTCAAGGTTAATTATTTAATTCCAATCAAACATGGTAGTCAAGAAACAAGTTAAAACATCTAAGACAAGAATCAATTCGAGCCAAGCATTCAAGGAAACAACCACATTAAATTAACTGGGAATTAAATCACATTAAAACATAGAGTTCAGAAAAGACTAGCTTCCCCTACCTCAATTGAATCTTCTTGTCCTTGTAGTGATCCACCAAACTGAAAATTAATCCCAAAATACAAAGGGAATCAGATTTCACATTCTCAAACTCAAATGGGGTTTTCTAGGGTTTTGATGTCGTATTGGCTAAGTTAAGTGGCATCCGAGACCTATAACCTATAAAAAATCATTCTATGAACTCAAACAAGTTCTAAATCATGTATGCAAGCATAATTGGAAGCTTAAAAACCAACACATAGGCCACGGCAGAAAAGAGGTATGCTGCAACCTAGATTTTGTTCAAAAACATGGGTTTTGAGAACCCAAATTCCATTCTAGAGGTAAATGAACTCCCTCATGCTCATAGATCAATCCCAGGGATGATTTGTGACCTGTGTGAACCAACAATTTAGGCCAAAAAGCCTTATTGTCAAAAATGGCAGTTTTGAGACATATTTGTTTCTTTAAAAATGCAAATGGGCAGTACTTGCTTATTGAATTTTATAAAATCACACAAAAATAATTTGAACGAGATTTTTTACATGAAATTAGAAGACATACTAACACTCATGCACAAACATTTCAAAGCAATTGGAGTTATGCAAGTATTGTTTTCGAAAGTTCAAAGTTCACATCAGAATTCTGATTTTGCTGCATAATTACTGTTCATGTGGTAAAAAATGTGTTTTTCGGGTTTAATGCACCAAATCAAGTAAAACCAATTGGTATAAGTCCAAAATCAGTTCTACAATCTATTGTAATGATTTCAAATCAAGTCTCTAAGTAAAACAAAATTTGAGCATGCAAACCTCAAAAATTTTCTTTGAAAAAAGCTGCAGAAAATAGGCAAATTTTTAGGCAAACTTAAAAAATGCATAACTCACTTAATATAAATGGGATTTGCATGATTCTTAGCTTGAATTAAAGATGTATATGTCTAGTTTTATGCACAAAAACAGTTTTGCAAGATTCTATCCCGATTGGTATAGAAATCAATTTTTGTCAATAAGGTCAAAAAATGAGAAAATAGCTAAACAAAGTTAGGTTGTGAGACTCTTGGATTTTTCCTTGGATGCACTTAACCCTAGCCATTCAAAAAGGTTACAAGGTATTGAAAATCAGACTTAGAGGGTAGGGTGAGGGTTCTTACCAATTCTTGCTGAGTTTTTCAAAGAGCAATGCAGGCCGCAAAACTCCCTTCTTCTTTCCGGGTTGGCCTCCCTCTTTGGCTTCACGCTTCTTCTCCTCTTGTCCTTCCTCTTTCTCTAACTCTCTCTCTCTTGTTCAAGACTTAAAATTTTCGTTCGGGGGGGGGGGGGGGGGGGGGGTTTAGTCTGAACAGGAGTTGGTTTTATAAAAGGGTATGTTCTTGTGTCTGTTGGAGGGAAAACTTAAGAGATACTTCCTTTCTTGCGGGGGAAAGGTTTCTGACAAGGCTCTTGGGCTATTTGTCAGGGCTTTTGGTTTCTCAAGAGGCTTCTAATAGGCTGGCCAATCCCTTAAACCCTTTTTAATTGAGTGTTTAGCCTAAGGCTCTAGGCTAAACAGCCCAATGACTAATCAAAGGCTTTTATTTAACCCAAGTCAATTAATTAATACCATCATGACCTTTTACTTGGTTTTTCTTTCCTCTTAGCCAAAAATTCACTCCAAGTCCACCCCTAGTCATGACCTCTATGTCATGCAATAGTCATCATTTGATCTCTTGCTTAAGTAATCTAGGTTTCTAGCCCTAAGGGTCTAGATTGGTCAAGGAAAATAGGGTTTCAAGGTCAACTTTGCAACCCTTGGTATGTCTAGTTGTCAAATCCTAACTCTAAACAAATAATGTCACAAACACCTATTTGTACAAGCAAGAGTGTGTGTGTGTGTGTGTGATCCGAAAGGATCAATTAAGTGTCCAAACAATCAATAAAAATATGTTATTTAAAATAAGTGCCTTAAAACAATTTTTGGATGAAATTAAAACATACAAGCTCTTGGCATTTCTTTGAAATTCGAAACTACCAAATTAGTGAACAAAGTCATGTTCATAATCCAATTATCCAAACATACGCAATTAGGTTTAAGTGGCACAAGTGGTCATGTTCTTAGCAAGTGACATTATCTATCATAAGTGCATAATTTTACATAAAGCACTTAGATAAATATAAATCCATAAATTTGTCTATGTGGAATAAATCCACATTTTTGTTTAAAAGAAGTAACAATTAGTTCTAACTAATTTTGAATTAGCGTAGTAATACCCTTAACCCAAAATCAATAAAATTTGAGGTGTTACAACTGGAGACTGCTCAGCAGATGTAGAAGTGAACTCCGACCGATAAGGTGCCATCTGATAAGGCGGATATCCAGGATACGATGGGTGAAAAGAATATGGTGGCATCATGTGCGGATAAGACGAATATGGAGGATGCAATGTATGTGCAGGATAAGATGGCGGCTGTTGTGAACTATGTCTAAACGCCTCCATCAGCGACCTCATCTCATCCATGCTTGCCTGATGAGCCACCTACTGAGTCACAAGTTGCTCCATTTGGGACTTCAATTGTTGATTTTCTGCCTCCAAGCGAGCATAGTCTGAGCGCGATCGATGAGATGATGATCCATGTTGTGCACTAGCAAATGGCACCTGAGATGGTGTCGCACTAAGTCCATAGAGCCGAACCCTATTCTTTCTCTCAGGATCCATCTCAGCAACATACACCTGCGCCTCTCGCAGCTCATTGTTATCCTCCTCTCCAGATTCCAGCCTTGAATGCAATTGAGCATCCATGGCAGCCTAAAAAATATATATTAGTACTAGCAACTTCATAATTAAGAAAGTTCAGATAAAATATAAAGCATAAGATAAAATATATATATATATATATATATAACACTTACAAAATGCTGCTCCGATGGTGCATCAACCCAAGACCTTCTCTCATCCTTATGGGTATGCTTTTCTTGAAAAAAGGAGATGATGTCGGGCTCACGTCCATGCTCTTGGAACTTATTTTGTAATCCATAAAAACAATAATTAATTCCTCTAAGAATTAAAAATCCTAAATGTATAAAATTTAAATAAGATTTTAATAAAATTTAGTTTACTTACATAATTATGCCGATTGACTGCACAACTCTGGGTTCCACCTGTGTGGTTCATCATTTGGGCATCTCTATTTTGTTTGTTCTTTTCCGCAATCTTCTGCAAAATTAGGAAAAAATAGCATGCAATTAAGCAAAAATTATACCAAAGCAATTATGCAATAATTATATTATTGTTGTAAATACTTTATTAGTGTGGCAATTCCTGTATTTAGTTATAGGGGCATACTTGTAATTGTACTAAACCCTAGTAAACCCTACCTCTATATAACGATAGTTATATGATGAATGAAAGAATACATATCATATTTTTCTCTACCTCAAACCTTACTTTCATATACTTTTACAACACGTTATCAGCACGAAAAGCTCTGGGATTGTGGATTGCCAAACAAAAGAGGATCATCATTCAATTTGCTCTTCAACCAAGTAGATTTTATAAAATAATTTTATATTCATGCTTATTTAACCTTGATTGCATGTAAAAATCTCCATGAAGCATGAATCATAAATCTATGTGATTGATTTATTTATGGTTATATACTTTTGTACATGTTTTTTTTGGATTGAATGATTAAAAAAAACAGGGAGAATTTTAGGGTGATCGGAAACCACCTAGTGCGACTAGCAACCAGCCTATGCAAGCCCAAGCAGCCCAAGACGCCACATCAGCGGCCAGTCCCACGTTGACACGTGGCGAGCCTCCTGAAACTCTGAAAAAAAGAGGTTTTCATCCCTTGCAATGCCTAGGGTTCGAACCTGGAACCTTTTGCGCACCAACTTGCGCCAAAAACCACTGCGCTGCTAATTGTTACTTGTTAATATTCATCTGATTTAATATATATACTTCAAATGCCAGAAACATTTATTTAAACAATTTTGTGATATTTTTCAGTTCTATTTGGTTATATGGACATTTTACTTATTTAAATCTTTGCACTAGAGTATATGTGTAGAAAATGCAGGTAATTAATGAACCAGTAGTTCATACATAAATATTAAACCTGTAGCTTCAATATGCCATATAAAGAACTTGAAGTTTCCTTCACAAATTCACCATACATAATAAAACTAGTAGATTTTACATGTTTAATCTGAATTTTCATACCATGTTATAGAACTTGAAGTTCTTATTTGTTACTTATGGATGTTATTGCCCAAAGCACTAATTATGATTATTTGTTCATTTCTTGTAAAGAATGTCAAATCTCAACAAGCTTGATTTTGTCACTTTACTTGTAATTGTACTAAACCCTAGTAAACCCTACCTCTATATAAGGATAGTTATCTGATGAATGAAAGAATACAGATCATATTTTTCTCTGCCTCAAACCCTACTTTCATATACTTTTACAACAATTATAAGATTAATAATTTATTATTATGTCTTATTTGGGTTCTTGGGTTATCCCAATACGTTGCCATCTCAAGGTAGTCCTTGTGGTGAGGGTGGGGTCAGGAGGGGCTCGGTTGGGAGGGTTGGCCAGAAAGAGGGAAGAGAGAGAGTGAGAGGTGGAGAGAGGTAAAAAAGAAAGAGATGAGAAAAAAATTTATTTTTTCAATTTAGATTTTAGATGAGTTATGTTTTAAAATGATTTTGTACATAATGGATGCAGTTGAAATACCCCCTTAATTGAACTTTAGCCTAATATTTATACCAAGATCGATAAATTGGCATTAAAATTTTGATTTTTTCTGCGGTAATTTGTGTTTTTTTTTTGTTTTTTGGTTTTGTCAAAAATTCGATATTTCCAACTTTTCCTTGATAGTGCGGAGCGAGTAGCCAGTTCTGTCAACTTTTGCGTCATATGTGATAATGATTGGCCTGTTGAATGCTTGGAACCAACCAAGGAATTAAATTTCGAAACTTTCGTTTTTTTAGGATGTCGAAATCGAAACACATGTTTAATAATTTTTCGGGAAAATTTCGTCGAAATTTTGCCAAAATTTATCGAAATTTACCGAAATTTACCGAAATTTATCGAAATTATCGAAATTTTCATATTTTCTATTTTCTCAAACTTCAGAAATTCACCAAAAATAGCTCGAGACTCTAAATAATTCACCGAAAAATTCTACGAACTCGTATTGATGAGTACTAATTTCCTATAACCTCAAAATAGTCAAATTGCTTTCAAAAAAATTATGAAAGATCCTACTCTTATAATTTAATTCTGAAAAAAATAATAATTGTCAAATTCTTGAATTTTCATTTTCTAAAATTCATTTCCACACAACTAAGCTCTAGAACCACAACCAAAGGTCTAAGTTAGTTAAAATAAATTTAAAGAAATTTCTAATTCCTTTAAAAAAACCTTAAAACAAATTTGAAAAATTTAAGTAAAAAAATTACCATAAGCCAAAATTTGGGTTGTTACACTTAGTGAAGACAAAGTTTGGCTAAGTAAGACACACGGGAAAAAAGGAAGGAAAGATAAAAAATAAAAAATAAAAAAAGACTGAAGAGAGAGGCACGGGGAAAAAGAGTAAGGAAAGAAAAAAAATGAGAGGGGGTTTGGGGCCTTTGGGCAATTGGAAAGAAGAAAAAAAAGGTTTGAGATTTTTTTAGTTATTTTAAACCTTAAACTTTAATACATTTCTATATAAAAAAATAATTAAAAGTATCCTAAAGGGCTTAAAACCTAATATCCTAAAAAATATAGAGTATATAGGGTTTAATGTATAGATTATAGAGTATAAAGAGTATTAGGGAATATAGAATATATAGAGTATTAGGGTATATAGAATATATAGAGTATTAGAGATTAGATTTTAGTGTATAATTAAATTATACAGTATAAAAAATATACTAATTTTGTTTATTTATTATACTAATTTTATTTAACAGTATTTGCTCCAGCGCGCATTAGATTCACCTTATATCATATGAAACCTACTATATAATTTGATTTCTTCAATATTTTTGATCAATTTAGTAGATAATATGTTAAATAAACATATGGTAAAGTTTCATTCAAAATTTTCGTATTTTGATAACAATTTCTGTCATTTCCATCTAATTTCTGTCGAAATTTAAAAATCTTCGAAATTTCCGTCGAAATTTCCATCGAAATTTCCATCGAAATTTCCTCGAAACTTGAAATTTTATTCCTTAGAACCAACTGGACCATAAAGTTAATTCAGGTGATAGTTGATAGCTATCTTTATTATTCTAAACCAAATAACAGCAAACTTGAGTTTCTGTTTCGATTTTTTTAAGAAACAAAAATTGCATCAGTTTAATTTAAAAGAGCTAAAGACAACCCAATTCCTAAGGGCTTGACTCTTCTAAAGTAAGGATCGTAGCATTTGCTTAACCGTGTGGGTCCACTGCATTATTAAAGCAGTTGCTATTTGGTATTTCACATTTCCAAGTTTTTCACTAATTATAATTATACTGCTCCAGTGTGACTTTTAAAGTGTTGTGCACAAGTGGTCATGTTCTTAGCAAGTGACATTATCTATCATAAGTGCATAATTTTAAATAAAGCACTTACATAAATGTAAATCCATAATTAAATTTGTCTGTGTGGAATAAATCCACATTTGTGTTCAAAAGAAGTAACAATTAGTTCTAACTAATTTTGAATTAGCCTAGTAACACCTTTAACCCAAAATCAATAAAATTTGAGGTGTTACAGCTGGAGACTGCTCAGCAGATGTAGAAGTGAACTCCGACCGGTAAGGTGCCATTTGATAAGGCGAATATCCTGGATATGATGGGTGAAAAGAATATGGTTGCAGCATGTGCGGATAAGACGAATATGGAGGATGCAATGTATGTGCAGGATAAGATGGCGGCTGTTGTGAACTATGTCTAAACGCCTCCATCAGCGACCTCATCTCATCCATGCTTGCCTGATGAGCCGCCTACTGAGTCACAAGTTGCTCCATTTGGGACTTCAATTGTTGATTTTCTGCCTCCAAGCGAGCATAGTCTGAGCGTGATCGACGAGATGATGATCCATGTTGTGCACTAGCAAATGGCACCTGAGATGGTGTCGCACTAAGTCCATAGAGCCGAACCCTATTCTTTCTCTCAGGATCCATCTCAGCAACATACACCTGCGCCTCTCGCAGCTCATTGTTATCCTCTTCTCCAGATTCCAGCCTTGAATGCAATTGAGCATCCATGGCAGGCTAACAAATATATATTAGTACTAGCAACTTCATAATTAAGAAAGTTCAGATAAAATATAAAGCATAAGATAAAAATATATATATAACACTTACAAAATGTTGCTCCGATGGTGCATCAACCCAAGACCTTCTCTCATCCTTATGGGTATGCTTTTCTTGAAAAAAGGAGATGATGTCGGGCTCACGTCCATGCTCTTGAAACTTATTTTGTAATCCATAAAAACAATAATTAATTCCTCTAAGAATTGAAAATCCTAAATGTATAAAATTTAAATAAGAATTTAATAAAATTTAGTTTACTTACATAATTATGCCGACTGACTGCACAACTCTGGGTTCCACCTATGTGGTTCATCATTTGGGCATCTCTATTTTGTTTGTTCTTTTCCGCAATCTTCTGCAAAATTAGGAAAAAATAGCATGCAATTAAGCAATAATTATACCAAAGCAATTATGCAATAATTATATTATTGTTGTAAATACTTTATTAGTGTGGCTATTCCTGTATTTAGTTAGAGGGGCATACTTGTAATTGTACTAAACCCTACCTCTATATAACAATAGTTATATGATGAATGAAAGAATACAGATCATATTTTTCTCTACCTCAAACCTTACTTTCATACACTTTTACAACACGTTATCAACACGAAAAGCTCTGGGATTGTGGATTGCCAAACAAAATATGCAAGCCCAAGAAGCCCAAGACGCCACATCAGCGGCCAGTCCCACGCTGACACGTGGCGAGCCTCCTGAAACTCTGAAAGAAGGAGGTTTTCATCCCTTGCAATGCCTAGGGTTCGAACCTGGAACCTTTTGCGCACCAACTTGCGCCAAAAACCCCTGCGCTGCTAATTGTTACTTGTTAATATTCATCTGATTTAATATATATACTTCAAATGCCAGAAACATTTATTTAAACAATTTTGTGATATTTTTCAGTTCTATTTGGTTATATGGACATTTTACTTGTTTAAATCTTTGCACTAGAGTATATGTGTAGAAAATGCAGGTAATTAATGAACCAGTAGTTCATACATAAATATTAAACCTGTAGCTTCAATAATGCCATATAAGGAACTTGAAGTTTCCTTCATAAATTCATCATACATAATAAAACTAGTAGATTTTACATGTTTAATCTAAATTTTCATACCATGTTATAGAACTTGAAGTTCTTATTTGTTACTTATGGATGTTATTGCCCAAAGCACTAATTATGATTATTTGTTCATTTCTTGTAAAGAATGTCAAATCTCAACAAGCTTGATTTTGTCGCTTTACTTGTAATTGTACTAAACCCTAGTAAACCCTACCTCTATATAAGGATAGTTATCTGATGAATGAAGAATACAGATCATATTTTTCTCAGCCTCAAACCCTACTTTCATATACTTTTACACCAATTATAAGATTAATAATTTATTATTATGTCTTATTTGGGTTCTTGGGTTATGCCAATACGTTGCCATCTCAAGCCAGTCCTTGTGGTGAGGGTGGGGTCGGGAGGGGCTGGGTTGGGAGGGTTGGCCAAAAAGAGGGAAGAGAGAGAGTGAGAGGTGGAGAGAGGTAAAAAAGAAAGTGATGAGAAAAAAATTTATTTTTTCAATTTAAATTTTAAATGAGTTATGTTTTAAAATGATTTGTACATGATGGATGCAGTTGAAATACCCCCTTAATTGAACTTTAGCCTAATATTTTTACCAAGAACGATAAATTGGCATTGAAATTTTGATTTTTTCTGCGGTAATTTGTGTTTTTTTTTGTTTTTTGATTTTGTCAAAAATTCGATATTTCCAACTTTTCCTTGATAGTGCGGAGTGAGTAGCCAGTTCTGTCAACTTTTGCGTCATATGTGATAATGATTGGCCTGTTGAATGCTTGGAACCAACTGGACCATAAAGTTAATTCCGGTGATAGTTGATAGCTATCTTTATTATTCTAAACCAAATAACAGCAAACTTGAGTTTCTGTTTCGATTTTTAAAAAAAAAAAAATTGCATCAGTTTAATTTAAAAGAGCTAAAGACTACCCAATTCCTAAGGGCTTGACACTTCTAAAGTAAGGATCGTAGCATTTGCTCAACCGTGTGGGTCCACTGCATTATTAAAGCAGTTGCTATTTGGTATTTCACATTTCCAAGTTTTTCACTAATTATAATTTATACTGCTCCAGTGTGACTTTTATCATTGACTTGACGACTCGCTTGTCCATCCATTCGGACCATTCCCACTTTTCTTATCAGTATACATTTCAATAGACTCTGCATTTACAAACACAACACAAATGGATGCTTCCTCCTCAAAGAGGTGTAGGTATCATGCCTTCTTGAGTTTCAGAGGCGAAGACACACGCAAGGGTTTTACTGATCATCTCTACAGAGCTTTGGAGTGGGCAGGAATCCACACCTTTAGAGATGATGATGAAATTGAAAGAGGAGCAGAAATCAGGGCTGAGCTGCAGAAAGCCATACAAGAGTCACGAGTTTCCATTATTGTCTTTTCCAAGGACTACGCTTCCTCAACATGGTGCTTGGACGAACTTGCCATGATCATGAAACGCAGAACAACTGATGGCCACATGGTTGTGCCAGTCTTCTACCATGTCGATCCATCACATGTCAGGAAGCAGAGTGGGAGTTTTGCAGAAGCATTTGGTAGACATGAACAGCGCTTCAAGGAGGATATGGACAAGGTGGAAGACTGGAGAAGAGCTCTTAGAAGTGTTGCAGATCTAAGTGGGATGGTTTTAGGAGATGGGTAATAATTTCATTCCCAGAGAACTTCTGATTTTATCATTGACTTTAATTTCAAAGTATTAGATTTTATTTTTTTTTTTGACATTTTTTATTAGAAACGGTGGCAAATGCCAGATGGTGGGTTAGAGTTCGTTTCTTTCTTCTTCATTTTTATGTACCTTGGCAGCATTTTAATTTAAAAGATTCATTAATTTGTTCATATCTTATATCTACTCAATTTGCATTAGTAGGAGGATATAATCATTCCTTTCAACCTGATATTATCGTTAATTGCACTCTTTCTAATGTAGAATAAAAGATTTATTGTTTTTTATATATGTTGATCTCAATAATTTATAGGTACGAGGGGCTGTTTATCCAAGATATTGTTGAGGAGGTTAGAATTAAACTGGATCATAAACCAATAGTCATTCCGCCCTTCATGGTTGGAATGGATCATCTTGTGAAAGGCATAAACATGTGGTTGCAAGATGGATCGAATGATGTTGGTGTAGCTGTGATCTGTGGGATGGGTGGAATTGGCAAGACCACCATTGCCAAAGTTGCTTATAACCTGAACTTTGATAGATTTCAAGGCAGCAGCTTTCTTGCAGATATTAATAGAGAAACATCTGGAAAACCCAGTGATTTGATTCGCTTGCAAAGACAACTTCTTTCAGATATCCAAAAGGGGAAAGCAAGGGAAATATACAGCACAGATGAAGGAATGAGAATGATCGAATCTGCTGTATATGGCAAAAGACTTCTTATTGTTGTTGATGATGTAGACCACTCGGACCAATTCAATGCAATTCTTCGAATGCGGGAATGGTTGCATCCAGGAAGTAAAATTATCATCACAACTAGACGTGAAAATTTGTTAAATTCTAGTGAAACTTGCAAAATGTTTAAGGTTCAAGGATTGTATGATTGTCAATCACTTGAGCTTTTCAGTTGGCATGCCTTCAGACAAAACCATCCTATTGAAGGCTACATGGAGCTTTCAAGATCTGTAGTACAACACTGTGATGGGCTTCCATTAGCTCTTGAAGTTCTAGGATCTTCTCTATCTGGAAAAGGTGCAGATGTATGGGAAGATCAATTGAAGAAGTTAGAAGTGATTCCTCATGGAGAAATTCAAAAAGTTCTTAGAACAAGCTATGATTGTCTACAAGATGGTCATGACAAAGATTTATTCCTTCACATAGCTTGTTTCTTCATAGGAAGGAAGAAGGATTATACAATTACAATACTGGACAACTTAGATTTTCACACAAGGATTGGAATTCAAAATCTAGTTGATAGATGTCTAGTGCAAATCAGTTATGAGAATAAGTTGGTCATGCATCAATTACTTAGAGATATGGGAAGGGGAATTATTCGTGAGGAATCATTTGACCCTGGAAAACGTAGTAGGGTGTGGCATCATAAAGAAGCGTGTAATGTTTTGAGAAAGCTAACTGTAAGAAACAAATATACTCCTTATGTTTGTCTATTAATTGGTTTTTGTGTTATGCATTTTTGATAACTTGTTACTAACCCAGTGTTCTCATGTGTTGGCAGGGTACTGAAACTATTAAGGGCTTCATGCTCAATGTTCCTTTGTTGATGGAAGATGAGTCTACTGAGTCAATATTTGGTAGATGTAACAAAAAACGATGCCATGTTGAAGATTCTGGTGAAAATTCTTTAAGGCGACGCAGGATTGATTTCTTCTCCTGGAAATCAATCAACTTTTCCTCAACCAATTCAGGTCTTGCATCAAATGAGGTGGACTTCAGTACAGAGGCATTTAGAAGGATGCACAATCTTGAAATTCTCCTGCTCAATAATGTAAAAATCAGTGGAAGCTATGAAGATTTTCCAAAACATTTAGTATGGTTGTCTTGGCAAGGATTCCATTCACAATCAGTACCAGCCAATTTTTATTTGGAAAAACTAGTTGGTCTTGAGTTGCAGCATAGCTGCCTGGAATATGTTTGGAAGGGAACCAGGGTATGGTACTAATTTTAACTCTTCTCTCTCTCTCTCTCTCTCTCTCTCACTAGTTATACTAATTATATCTCTTTTAAACAGTTTCTTCCAAGTCTGAAGATCCTTAATCTCAGTCATTCACATGGCCTTATCACAACCTCTAACTTTTCAGGCCTCCCTAGGCTTGAGAGATTAATTCTTAAAGATTGTATAAATTTGGCTGAGGTTGATGAATCCATTGGAAAGCTAAAGAAACTTGTGTCCTTGAATCTTGAAGGCTGCAAAAATCTCATAAAACTGCCAAGAAGTATTGCCTTGTTGGAATCTCTTAAGGAGCTTATTCTCTCAGGTTGCTCAAAGCTCAGCTTTCAAGTCAATACGACTGCTAGAAATCAGCCACAATGTACATCTAGTGATATGAGGATAATTCCTCTGTTTTTTAGTAAGTCATGGCAATCAGTCTGGTCTGTGGTATCACCAAGAAAAAGTCTTGAGCTCAGCAATTTCTCATTGTCAAATTTTCCACATTTTTTGGGAAGGTTAAGACTTGATGACTGTAATCTATCAGAGATTCCCAGTCATATTTGTGGTCTATCCTCGTTAAAGCATTTGGATCTAAGTGGAAACCCAATGATGAGACTACCAGAAAACATGAAGGATCTTATTATGCTCCAGAGTCTTGTGGTAAACAATTGCAGAACCCTCGTAATGATTCCAGACCTCCCACCAAGTTTAGAGAAATTGGAAGCAGAAAAATGCACATCATTGAAAATAGTAGGCAATTTACCAGATGAGTGTTGGGCCTTATCATCATTTAATTTTTGGAGATGCAAGAGATTAGTTGAAGTTCAAAGCAGGTTCAATATAAAACCGTTGAGAAGTGTTGACATAGAAATGATCAAAGATATGGGCTTGTTCAATTTGGAATCCATTGGGAGCACTGATGAGGTCTTAATGTTCAACTTTGCCACAGATACAAACATGAAGGGTCCCCTCCAGGTTCTCTCTGTCTCTCAAGTTGTTATTATTATGATTTTTGTAGCTTGTTATAAAATAAGTGATGTGCATGAAACTGCAGGGAGTGTATGAACGTGGCATATTTAGCATTTTCCTTCCTGGACACAACATCCCAGAATGGTACACGTACAGGAGCAAGGGTGACTCTGAGTTGTCTATTACTCTACCTTCACACCCCCATAATCTCAAGATCCGAGGCTTAAATGTATGTGTTGTTTATTTAGCGCCAATAATAGGATATGTATATCTTCGAGTCAGTAATGATAGCAAGGGTCTTACGTGGACCTACTTGCCAATCACATGGGCTGATTCCGAAGAGCATAGTGATGGTACAATTCTATGGCTAAGCCGTTGGAGGTTTGGAGATGATGAATTGGAAGCTGGGGACAAATTACTTGTTTCATTAATTGATGGTCCCAAAATAAAGGAGGATACTGATGGTACATTTCCATGGTATGATGAATTGGAAGCTGGGGACATATTATTTGGAGTTTCCAAAATAAAGGAGTTTGGAATCCAGCTTGTGTATGAGCAGGATATAGCAATCCAACCAGAAAGAGCTTATTGGAGGCAGAATATCGACGTCGACGGTGATGAAGATATGTCAGTGACACTGTCATCTTCAATTATATATCCAGGCCACTACTTTATATGTAATTACCAAATTACATATAAGGGTTACAAATCACAAATCAAAAAAAAAAAAAAGGGTTACACGTTGTAGTTAAAAAAAAAGGGAGAAAGGGAAAAAAAAAATTGTTTTTGACTTTTTACTTTGGACGTGTGTCAACTTTTGGTTAGTTGTTGATCTTTTTATAATTTTGAAAATTACAAAAAGGTTAACAACAATATTTTTTCCCTTTCTCCCTTTTTTTTTTTTAACCTACAACATGTAACCCTTTTTCTTTCTCCTTTCTCCTTTCTCCTTTTTTTACTAGCAGCAATGTGTAACTTTTTTTTTTTTTTTTTCCGTTTCTCTTCTTTTTACTTGCAGCAACATGTAAGTTTTTTTTTTTCTCCTTTTTTTACCTGCAGCAATGTGTAATGGTTTTTTTTTTTTTTTTTCCAATTTTTTTCTCCTTTTTTTCTTGCATCTTGTTTCCCTTCATCGTCTTGTTTAAGATGCATATTAGACACATGCAGTGTACATATTAGATATTGTTTTTTAATTGAAAAATGTCGCACAGTTACCAATTGTAAATTAAAAATTGTCGCACAGTTTCAAAAACATATTAGAGTTAGTGTCTAATATGCCAATTTTAAATTGAAAATTGTCACTCAGTAACAGTGTCTAATATGCCAATTTTAAATTGGAAATTGTCGCATAGTTTCACAAACATAATAGAGGCAGTGTCTAATATACCGATTTTGAATTGAAAATTGTCATACAATTTCAGAAACATATTAGACACTGTCTGACAATGTCTAATATGCCGATTTTAAATTGGAATTTGTCGTACTGTTTCGAAAACATATTAGACACTGTGTGACAGTTATTGATTCGAAATCAATAATTGTGTGACAGATACTGAAAATTAGTATCTGTAAAAACCTAAACAGATACTGTTACATAGATACTGAAAATCACTATCTGTAAAATCCTAAACAAATACTGTCACACAAATACTAAAACAAATACTGTCACACATATACTGAAATAGATATTGGCACACAGATACTGTGCGACAGTCACTGATTCGAAATCAGTAATTGTGTGACAATCACTAATTCAAAAGTGTTTATTATGTTGTTGTGATTTTAGATAGATTAAAGATTTGATCAATCAAAGAGAGATTCAACAACTAAAAGAAAGATTGATTCTTTGGGATCATGAATTCCTTTCTTCAATCAGGAAGGCATGGATGTGGATATACTATCCAAATTGCTAACTTCATTTATAAACCTTTTACATCAAAATAGAAACCATTTTGTGGATTGGTATGAATTTAAAACAAATGCAATTTTTTCAGTCAGTATAGCTTATTTCGAAATCCTTATATTGTCTTTTTTATATAAGCCTATTAAACTCTACTGCGGTGACGATATTGTAGGGGAGGTTGAAAGATATGAAAGATCTCCCTCCAAGCCGTATATATGACTTTCATCGAATACGACTTTCCACAGAATTCTATATGTATCTATGAGATCGAGTATGGAATTCTGTTTACTCACTTTAAATTGAGTATCTGTTTCCCTCCTTTTCCTACTAGGATTGGAAATTCTGTATTTTACATATCCATACGATTGAGTCCTTGGGTTTCCGAAATAGTGTAAAAAGAAGTGCTTTGAATCATTGCTATTTGACACGGACCTGTTTTAAAAAAGTCGATAGAAAATTTGGGCACCCAAATTTTATATAGGAGACACTTGTCAACTTGACATTTTAGTGCAGAAAAATTTAAGCAAAAATTCAATGGGTATTGTTGACTTCATGAATATTTCACTAATTGCGATCCAAATTAGTTAATATCAATATTAGACATTGTTAGACAGTGTGCATATTAGACACTGCAGACAATTTGCATATTAAACACTGTCAGATAGTGTCTAAAATGCCGATTTTAAATTGGAAATTTGAAATGGTAAAAACCTAAATATCTACTAAAATAGACACTGTCACATTGATACTGAAATATATATTGTCACACAGATACCAAAACAGACACTGTCACACAGATAATGAAACATACACTGTCACACATGTAAAAACCTAAATAGATATTGTCACACATATACTGAAACAAAAATGGTCACACATTTACTGAAACAGATAGTGTCACACAGATACCGTGAGACAATCATTGATTCGAAATCAGTAATTGTGTGACAATCACCAATTCAAAATTGTTTATTATGTTGTTGAGAGCATCATTAGTTTATACAAAAGTGTCAAAATGATAATTAACAAATGCAAATTCAGTTTGAAAATAATAATAGTAAAATCAGTGATAGTGCGACAGTGACTGAATTTACTGCATCCCATACTAATTAGACACTGTCAAGCAGTGTGCATATTATACACTGTCACGCAGTGTGCACATTATACACTGTCAGACAATGTGTATATTATATATTGTCAGACAGTGTGCATATTAAACACTGTAGCACAATTACAATTTACAAACAAACAATTATAGGCTTTGATGAACCCAAAAAGCACTAAACCATTGCAGACATTTAAACTTACAAGCTACAAAAGGCAATATAGCAAAGTCAAAGATTGGGTAGATTTGGCAAGGATTTGGATCCTCTCCATTTTGTTGCTAAATCGAGAGGTCCATTTAAGAAATATTGGCCCTTTTATCATGATCGATTAGCAAACTTTTGGATACATCTTATTTGGTAGTGCAGTTTACATCATTAACATTTTTCTTTTGTCAAAAAGCAACCTGTAATAGTAACAATTTGAATCAGAACAAACACAAAACAACTTCAATATCAGTCAAAGAATTATAGAAAAACCCCAACCCAAGAAACACCTTTTTTTTTTTTTTTTCTATATTTACATAAATAAATAAAAAATCATGAAAATATGTTGTGTAGATGCATGTGTACCTGAGGCGAGCTTTAGAGAGCTCCCAATAGCAGCGAGCATAGTGGCGAGCTAAGTGCACAGCTTTGGAGGCCGAAGACGCGAGATCAACAGCAGCAGCAGCAGCTTAATCTCTGAGTCCGAGACTGCTCCACCTCCTTCCTGAAACTCTTGCTGACAATCAGATTTCAGATACAAATTAACACAATCAGAATCACATACATACAAGACATGGATCGAAGATGGCACGTACATCTAGTTTCAAGTGCTTCCTCGAAGATTCAATTCCTTCGCTCTCCATTCGATCAATTTTCAATTCAGCGATGGATTGAACAAAACCTCCTTCAATAATAGCAATTAAAGCATTAAACTAAACATGAATTAAGGGGGTTGTATTCAATACGGAGTTTGATGGATTTTAATGGAAATTAAAAGTCTAGATGTATTCAACCTAGACTTTTGAAGAGTCTATAAAAGTTTAGTAGTATTCAATCTAGACTTTTAAAGAGTTTATAAAAGTTTAGTTGTATTCAATGCAGACTTTTTTAAAGTTTACAAAAGTCACGTGGTATTCAAAAAGTCATCGACTTTTAAACCATCAATTCTCCAGTCTTCTTCTTAGAGATTTCTATGGATTTCAAAATTTAACATTTTTTTTTTAGGATGGTGTAGTGTATATAGATTTATATAGACTTTTGTAGAGTTTTTTTAAGTGATAGATTTTTGCAAAATGTACAGATTTTCACAGAGTTCTAGAGAGTCTATAGAAATCCTTAGAAATCTGCAGAGGAGAGGTCGAATTTATAATGACTTTGAAATATATATTAAAGTCTTTCAAAGTCTATTAAAATCTATCATTAAATAAATTCCATAAAAATTAATGACTTTTTAAATATACTTAGACTTTTATTACAACTTTTTAAAAGTTATTATTGAATACTATATGACTTTTATAGACTCCAGTTAGTAATGTGTCCCCTGTCTTATTATTAGACAAACTAATTATTGGCTGATAAAGCAAATCTTATTTGAATCTACCTTTTCCTTTTCTTGTAGGAAAAATAAGATTCCTATCTATTTCTAGTGCTTGGTTTGTCCGTTTTTCCTTTCCTTGAGGATCAGTCTATTTTCATCACCAAATTTCTATGTAGAATATTTATATCTGCTTGCTTTGTAATAAAGTTTGTATCAAGTGTGCTTTATTGCTATTATGTAAACTTTCGATCAATGAAATTTATGATTCCTGCTATTATATCGTTTCTACTTACATGTTTTTATAATCCTTTTAAATATTTGTGTTTATTCTAGTTTGTTATTGTTTGTGGATAAACCCACATCGGTCCCACAGCCAATCATGGCTCGACACGTGGCCGATCAGATCCAACTTCAGGTCTGACTTTTCAACGATCAAAGCTTGGACCTCCACGTTACCACATCGGCTCATCCTGGCGGATCCTTCATACCCGATCCGATCCGATCTGAGAATCTTCCAAGAATCGAGTGTTCATCTTTTTGGTTATTTGAGATCGGTTCGGCTCGGCATTGGTGAACATCATCTCAAAAATCCAAGTCATAGTTGATTTCTACTTGACGGGATCACGGCACCATCTACCTAATCGGTTCGGCCCAATCATCTAAACATCTGATCCGATCGCACATGGGTTTCATATCTATACATGGGGACATGTGTTCGGATCGGCTTGGCCTCCCACCGCCATTCTGAGAAGATCACGTTGGGACGAACCGCCATACTCAAGTGCACCTGACATGATCCTCTGACAGATTAGATATTCCAGCTTACAGCCATAACTATTGGGGCATTCCACCTGATCTTCCATTCTTGCATTCAATGCAGCATTGAATGCAAAGGAGGTGGGTAGCTGTGCATGCTACTGTTCATGACTGAACGCGTGGATCTTTCTCAACCATTCATCCACATGCAGGTAACTTACTCTTCACAATTTCCCTTGTCTATATAAACCAACTTATATGTACAAAGTTCAGGGGATCTATCTATCAAAAAAAGCAAACACATACACCAACTTTCACTCATAAAAAGCTTACCAAAAGCACACTTAATTTGCTGAGAATAAACCCAGAACATTTTACCTTGTTCTTCCCTATTCTCCCAAGTTCATCACCTGTTATTCCTGACTTTCATTCAAATACCTCCAAATACACATCACTGACTTCATCATCGGAGGGTGTTTGGCTGGTACCACACCAGTCCATCTCCTTTGATCCTGTTTTTCATGCAGGAAGAACTCAAGTCGACATCCACGTCGTCATCCAACAAGGCTTCTTGAAAGTTTAATTTAGGTGATCTATTCACTTAATTAACTTGATTAATTTCACTTTCAGTGATCGGACCCCAATTTTTGGTTTATGTGATTACTCACGAACTAGTCAACCAAACACAACTCAGACAGTCCAGTAACAAAATGTGAAACTCCACATTGACTTCTAAAAACCAAAAATCACTTCAGTAAAACAACACAAATCAAACACACCAAGGATCAAGTGACATCCTATACACTCAGAGGACCCATCACAATAGGCATCCCAGTGTTATCCACAACTACAGTGGTGTGTGATTTTCTAAACAATTATATAAGGCATATATCAATTTTAATCAAATAGCTCCAGTACAGATTTGTGTTTAAAAGATGAGTGAGTCAGTAATCATAACAACACAAATATGGAAGACAGAAACACACAAGATGTTCACCCAGAAAAACCACAAAGGGTAAAAACTGGGGGTCTATCCAGCTGACCAGGCAATCCACTAAATCAGAAGTTCAATACAAAAGAGGGCACTCAGCACACAAGCTCAATCACTAAGTCCTAGACTAAGTGGCAGCTATCTTACCCCTTTTGTGCAACTTCCATACGCAAGGCAGATGGTCATTCATGAAGAAGGCAGCTCCACTCCAAGCTCATCAACCCATGGCACCAATCCGCACCAAGCTAAGTGGTTTCATCAATGCATGAACATGATATGCAAATGTAGGATTCACAAACAAAGATCAATCTTCTCAAGCTATCGGCATGAAAAGATCAATATTGAATCCTTCAAGTTAAATCTAAAATGAATGTGTTTGAAGAATGTGTGAAGACATTTAAGCACTCAAACCCATATAGAATTTCAGATTTAACAAAAACAATTTCAGAAAATCTCTTTGTGATTTATCAAGATTTAAAAACCATTTTCTGAAAATTACGAAGATGAGCACTTCATATGAAAATACCCAGCAGTGAAAACCCAAGAATTCACACTCTAAAATTGCTCATCAACCCACAAAAAGATCTGAACCAAAACAGCCCATATACCCGTACACACTCACGCAAGAGGCATGTTCGCCCATACCACGTGGAAGCCAATCAATGGCTGTCCACAAGAGACGGATTAAGGGCATATTCCCTTTGTCCTAGAGGGGTATCCTAGTATTTACTAAGGATAGAAATAAGCAGCTGTCAAAAGGAATTTTGCTTTTAAAAATCAGAATGAAGAAGATGATGAATAGTGTGTGTGCGTGAATGTGTGTGTGTGAATGGGAAAGAGGAAATCAGATCTGAATGCTACAGTGGAAAAAACAAGTCTTGTGCAATGCACATGCATGTCTAATACTAAACAGAATATGGGCTTTCAAAGAATTGGGCTTAAAAATCAAAACCCGAAATGACCCACTGTAGCAACTGTGACTTAAGTAACAGTCACTGTACGTGAAAAACAGTGTTCATTATGATCAGTGAATGACTAGTCAAATAGACAAAAATCTGTTAATTTCATGAAATGAATGAAGTGCAGTATACCTTGTGACTTGTTCATTCTTGACTTCTTCAAAGCAGCAGACCTTGTCCTAAATCTAGCCTAGAGCTTGTGAGTGAATAAATACAAATTAATACAATTGTTTTGACACGGAAAAATAGCCAACATTTACAAATCCTAGAAACTAACAATCTCCCCCTTTGGCTTTCCTTGACAAAACAATAACCCATTCACCTCACAAGACTCTCAACACACAGCCCAACACTTGTTATAATGTACCTGCAAGAAGAAATACTTGCACAACACAAAGTATGATAGTATGCAGTTTAAACGCAGCAAGCAATGGAGATTAAAACAACCAATAATACATTCTCCCCCTTTTTGTCATGGAAAGACAAAAGGACATACATAAAAGAAAATTCAGTTCAGAAGCACAAAAAAATTGGAGCGAAATGCAATAGAAAAATACATGCTCAAAGAGTAAATTCCATAAAATTCTAACTCCCCCTAAATTCTAACTCCCCCTAAATGCTAACTCCCCTAAAGACAAACTCCCCCTAAATGCAACATCTCGATACCGGGCTTGCAGAATATAGACATGTAATATGAGGGACAGCTAGAGAAGAACATAGGTATGCAGAAAAGTCTGAAATGCCCTTTAATGAACAGTAATCCAAGGTGCAGAATGGTCCTGTGAAAATTGACTGTATTTGACGATTGTTAGACTAGTCAAAATGAACAAACTGCGTACTGGAACATAAAACAAAAAAGATAGAGGAATCCTTAGAGAATTGGAAGCAATGACACACAAAAAAAATCTAGGAGTTAGATGTGCTTCAGGGATTTTTATTTTTGACAAAGCAAAGTTGACAAAACAACCAACACACTTGAAAAGAAATAACCACCAATGTCAACACTCTCATAGATATGGAAAATGAAGATTGCAAATTTTGTGCAAGACAATAAGCATATTTGGGATATAGGGAGGTCAATGCTAACATTCAAGACTTGTTCAAGATGGTAAAACAATGTCAATGACAATCAAAGAGGTTAAATAAGTTTCATCCACAACAAGAGATTAGAATTCAACCACTCAATAGAATTTCTAATTTGGGTACAATTCTTGAAAACAAAGTTTTTCAACTCATGACAATGGCTTTTCAAAAATTATTTTCATTTGTTTTGTTTAGGCACATCCCAAGTTAAGTGCAATGAATTGGTCCAATTTTGCGACTCTTTACCCTAGAACACCATAAAAACACCTTGTTTCTCCCTAGGGCCGTGACTTCTTTGGTCACACTTCCTTCCTTTTTTTTTTTTTTGTTGATTTTGTATGTTGCACATTTGTTCAAATGAGGAAAATTTTAGCTAAAGATGGGTCACAAAGGAGAAATTATATTGAAAGGCTAAATTCCATCCTCAAACAAATTGTCATTGAAAAGCATTTAGCAAGTTTGATTGATTATGACAAAGTGTTAAATAAAAAAAATCTCAAGGCTAACATTTGACAAGAAGGAGGGATTATGCTTATTGACATGACTCATGTTATGCAAGAACCTTTTTGAATATCAATGAGAGTGTGACACATAATGTTAAGACCTTTCAAGGTGGTTATTTTCTTTAAAAGAAAAACTACTTAACCAAATAAAAGAAACTTAAACAATGAAGCACATTTAACTACAAAGACTCATGCATGTGTACAAATGCCAATTGACTTCCGAAGACTAATGTGCTTTGGATTCTCTAGAGCTTTTGTAAAGATGTCTGCAAGTTGTTGTTCGGAAGGAACAAAAGTCAAAGTGAGAGTTCCACTCTCCACAAGATCTCGAATGAAATGATGTCTTATGTCAATATGCTTGGTTCTTGTATGTTGCACCGGGTTCTTGGAGATATCTATAGCACTCATGTTATCACAATAGATGAGAAAAGTTTTCTCATCAATTCCATAATCGGCTAACATTTGCCTCATCCAAATGAGTTGTGTACAACAACTCCCTGCTGCTATGTATTCAGCTTCAGCAGTCGACAAAGAGACAGAATTCTGTTTCTTGCTATGCCAAGACACTAAGTTATTCCCAACATAGAAAGCACCACCCGAGGTGCTCTTCAAATCATCACTACACCCAGCCCAATCGGAGTCACTAAATCCTACCAATTTAGTGTTGGTATCATGAGTATACCACAACCCATAGTCAAGAGTCCCACTTACATATTTGATGATTCTTTTTGTTGCAAACAAATGGGATTCTTTGGGATCACTTTGGAACCTAGCACACACTCCTACCGCAAACGATATGTCCGGTCTACTAGCTGTGAGGTAGAGGAGACTTCCTATCATGCTTCTATACAAAGTTTGGTCCACTTGCTTACCACTTGGATCCCTATGAAGTTTGGAGCTTTTACTCATTGGAGTAGTAGCCACTTTGGAAGACTCAAGCCCAAACCTTTTGACCAAGTTTCTAGCATACTTAGATTGGGAGATAAATATCCCACTATCTACTTGCTTGACTTGAAGTCCTAAAAAGAAATTCATTTCACCAACTAGACTCATTTCAAATTCACTAGACATTACATCAATGAATCTCTTAACATGAAAATCTGAAGTTGAACCAAAGACAATATCATCCACATAAACTTGAGCAATCAAGACATCATTTTTCAACCTTTTTACAAATAGGGTCTTGTCAACCGACCCTCTTTGATACCCATTGGACAACAAGTGATGAGAGAGTCTCTCATACCAAGCTCTTGGAGCTTGCTTCAGCCCATACAAGGCTTTCCTCAATTTATAGACACCATCTCTCATGTGAGGATCCTCAAAACCTTTTGGTTGTTCTACAAAAACTTCCTCATTCAAGTAACCATTTAAAAACGCTGTTTTGACATCCATTTGATACAATTTGAACCTAAGATGACATGCAATGGCACAAAGCAACCTAACGGACTCAAGTCTAGCAACGGGTGCAAAAGTCTCATCAAAATCAATACCCTCTAATTGAGAGTACCCTTGAGCAACAAGCCTAGCCTTGTTTCTAACTACATTCCCAAATTCATCGGATTTATTTTTGAATATCCATTTGGTTCCAATGACGTTTGTGTTGGTTGGTCTCTCTACAAGAGTCCACACTTGGTTCCTCTCAAATTGGTTCAATTCCTCATGCATTGCACTCACCCATTCCTCATGATTGAGTGCTTCTTTGACATTTTTAGGTTCAACAATGGAAACATAACACACATGAGCAAGTTCATTGGCCATTTGTTTTCTAGTCCTAACTGGCTGGTCTAAGGAACCTAGAATTACATCTTCACCATGGTTACACCTCACCCATCTTGGTTTTTCAGATCTGTCACTCAGAGTTTTGTCATTTTGTTCGCTCTCTGACTTGTCAAACTCAACAATTTTTGAGTCATCAGTAGGTTCATCACTACCTGACTTGGACTCTTCTTTAACCAAACTAACCTCTTTCGGATCAGATTGTGGGAACAATCCATCCTTATCTGCAGCCATTTCAATAGATGCATCATGATCATCTATTTTCACATTTATGGATTCCAACATAGAATTTGTTCGCAAATTGAAGACTCTAAAAGCTCTACTGTTGGATGAATAGCCTAAGAACAGACCCTCATCACTCTTGGAATCAAATTTTCCCAAATGTTCTCTATCCCTAAGGATGTAACATGCACTCCCAAACACTCTAAAGTGTGTAACCTTAGGTTTCCTACCCTTCCACAGTTCATAGGGAGTCTTTTTGGTTCCCGGCCTAAGGTAGACTCTATTTATGATGTAACATGCCGTGTTTACCGCCTCAGCCCAGAAATGTTTAGCAAGATTTTTGCTATTCAACATCACTCTAGCCATCTCAATCAAAACCCTATTCTTTCTCTCAACGATTCCATTTTGTTGGGGTGTTATTGGAGCTGAGAATTCATGTTTAATACCCATTTGACAACAAAACTCATCGAATTGAGAGTTTTCAAACTCAGTACCATGGTCTGATCTAATTCTGGACAGGGTTGACAGACTCGACATACCTTCACTTTTCAGCAGTTTCACAATCTTGGCAAAATGATGAAATGTCTCCGACTTGTCCTTAAGAAATGACACCCAAGTGTACCTAGAAAAATCATCTACCATGACTAGAATGTATTTCTTTCCACCTATTGATAAGGTTTGGACCGGACCAACTAAATCCAAGTGAATTAGTTCAAGTGTCCTAGAGGTGCCTATGTCTTTGACTCTTTTGTGTGGTTCTTTGGTTTGTTTCCCCATTTGACATGGACCACAAACAAAAGTTTCGGGCTTTCCTATCTTTGGAAGACCTCTAACAACCTCATGCTTAGACAACTTGTAAAGGTCATGAACATTAATGTGACCAAGTCTTTGAAGCCAAAGAGAGCTAGTGTCATCAATAGCTCTATTGCAAGTATTCTCAATTTTTCCAACATTGCCATCAAACACATAGCAATCATCCCTAGACCTAGGGGCATTCAAGATCTCCCTTCCTTGGGAGTCAACAATTCTACATCCACTTTTGGACATACACACTTCACCACCCCATTCATCACAAAGTTGGCTAATACTAAGCAAATTAGAATTTAGCCCATCAACAAATCTTACATTTTTCAATTCGGGTATACCGGGTATGTGTACAACCCCCTTTCCACTCACATAGGACTTCTCTCCTCCTCCAAAAGTCACACTACCACCATCATAAGGAGCAAGAGAGGTAAAGACCTCCTTATCTCCCGTCATATGTTTGGAACACCCACTATCTAGGTACCAAATGTTCCTCTTAGTGGCTGAAAAAGCATTCAAGGTTACTAGACATTTAGTGGAGCTCTTCACAACCCATCTTTGATGTGGACTTGGCTTATTTTTGGGAAGTGGGGTGACAAGTAAGGCAATTTTGGTTACCTCCTTGAGTAGATTGTTCACTTGCTCTTGTAGAGAAACATTTCTCTTTGGTTCACTTGATTTCTTTCCTCTAAGTTTGTTGCAATTTGGTCTAATGTGACCCTTGACATGACAATGATGACAAACCGGGACAAACTTTGTTTTTCTAAGTGAAGTAGAACAATCAATTTGTGTGACACTTGATGTGGTTTGACTTGACTTAGAATGAGATGCATTTTGACCAATGTCAATGAAACCTAGACCCTTTTTGACACTATGATCAGATTCTGACTTGACAAAAATGGTCTTTGTGTTGGATACACTAGGACTATTTTCACTAAAACCCAAACCGGTTTTGTCACCATGAAGCTTTCCAATCCTAAGCATCCTATCAACCTTTTCAGCCCCAATGGTGAGCTCAACAATGCTCTCATTTGCTTCATGAACTTCTTTTTCAAGCTTTTCATTCAAAGATTTAAAGTAGATGTTGCTCTCCTTGAGCACTTTGACTTGACTCTCAAAATTTTGTTTCAAGATAGCCACACTTTCTAATTCACTCTCTAATGACTCAATCTTCTCACACAATTTCAATTTAGCATTCTTTAGTTTCTGATTTTCTTCCTTTATGCTAAGAGTTTCGGTGAAAAGTAAGTCATACTTATCACAAAGTGCAGTGTAAGACTCATCATCAGGAACAGATTCTGAGTCAGACCCACCATCTACTTGATCAATCTCCTTGATTGATGCAACAAATGCAACTTCATCACCCTCAACATCGGAAGAAGACTCACAATCATTTGAGTCATCACTCTCACTATCACTCCAAGTGATTTTCATGGCTTTATTCTTACTTGAAGAATGATTCTTTCTATTGTTTGCACATTCAATTGCTATGTGACCTATTCCACCACAAGTGTAACATTTCACATCTCTCTTGGTTGTTCTTCCCTCTTTAAAGTTAGGCTTCCTCTCTTGTTTTCTCTCAAATGAATTCTCTCCTTGAGGTTTGAATTTGAACTCCTTAAAGTTGTTACCACTAGTTCTAGCTTCTCTCCCTTTATTTCTAAGAATTCGTCTAAATCTTTTGACAAAAAGGGCAACCTCATCATCGGACATGGATGATTTTTCACTCAAGTTTTCACTCATCTCTTTGACACTTTGCAAAGCAATATCTTTTGACTTCTTGCTATCCCTTTCATCCATTTCAAGTTCCATCTCAAAGGTTTTAAGCTTTCCTACCAATTTACCAATTTTGAGTTCATCCAAATTTTGGACTTCTTGTATTGCATGCTTCTTAGATTGAAATCTCTTAGGTAGAGATCTAAGAACCTTTTGGACAATGGTAGACTCCTCATAAGGTTTACCTAGGGACATGGCTTCATTTGTGAGGGCTTCCAACCTTTCATAGAACTCGGAAAATGACTCGGACTCTTTCATCCTAATTTCTTCAAATTTGGCATGTACCATTTGAAGCTTAAGTGACCTAACTTGTTTGTCCCCCTCATGAACAACCCTAAGTTTGTTCCAAGCTTGCCTAGCCGTGACACAATGTTGTATGTGTGCAAATTGTGAGGAAGACAATGCAGTGACAATAGCATTTCTAGCCTTCTTGTTGGAGCTAGAGGCCGTGACTTCGGCAAAAGACCATTCGGACCTAGGCTTAGGAGTTTCAATCCCATCAACCATCCGTGTGGGAGGAATCCACTCAACATTGAGATACTCATATGCCAACTCATCATAGGCATCAAGAAAAATTTCAAATTTTTCTCTCCAAGCAGCGTAGTTGCTGCCATCAAAAAATGGAGGAGAGTTGCAGGATCCTGCAACGCGATCTCTTTCCATCTAGACACACCTAGAAAACAAACAACACCCTAGGATCTCTCTATTTGCTTTTAGAGTAGCGCTCTGATACCAATTGAAAGTTTAATTTAGGTGATCTATTCACTTAATTAACTTGATTAATTTCACTTTCAGTGATCGGACCCCAATTTTTGGTTTATGTGATTACTCACGAACTAGTCAACCAAACACAACTCAGACAGTCCAGTAACAAAATGTGAAACTCCACATTGACTTCTAAAAACCAAAAATCACTTCAGTAAAACAACACAAATCAAACACACCAAGGATCAAGTGACATCCTATACACTCAGAGGACCCATCACAATAGGCATCCCAGTGTTATCCACAACTACAGTGGTGTGTGATTTTCTAAACAATTATATAAGGCATATATCAATTTTAATCAAATAGCTCCAGTACAGATTTGTGTTTAAAAGATGAGTGAGTCAGTAATCATAACAACACAAATATGGAAGACAGAAACACACAAGATGTTCACCCAGAAAAACCACAAAGGGTAAAAACTGGGGGTCTATCCAGCTGACCAGGCAATCCACTAAATCAGAAGTTCAATACAAAAGAGGGCACTCAGCACACAAGCTCAATCACTAAGTCCTAGACTAAGTGGCAGCTATCTTACCCCTTTTGTGCAACTTCCATACGCAAGGCAGATGGTCATTCATGAAGAAGGCAGCTCCACTCCAAGCTCATCAACCCATGGCACCAATCCGCACCAAGCTAAGTGGTTTCATCAATGCATGAACATGATATGCAAATGTAGGATTCACAAACAAAGATCAATCTTCTCAAGCTATCGGCATGAAAAGATCAATATTGAATCTTTCAAGTTAAATCTAAAATGAATGTGTTTGAAGAATGTGTGAAGACATTTAAGCACTCAAACCCATATAGAATTTCAGATTTAACAAAAACAATTTCAGAAAATCTCTTTGTGATTTATCAATATTTAAAAACCATTTTCTGAAAATTATGAAGATGAGCACTTCATATGAAAATACCCAGCAGTGAAAACCCAAGAATTCACACTCTAAAATTGCTCATCAACCCACAAAAAGATCTGAACCAAAACAGCCCATATACCCGTACACACTCACGCAAGAGGCATGTTCGCCCATACCACGTGGAAGCCAATCAATGGCTGTCCACAAGAGACGGATTAAGGGCATATTCCCTTTGTCCTAGAGGGGTATCCTAGTATTTACTAAGGATAGAAATAAGCAGCTGTCAAAAGGAATTTTGCTTTTAAAAATCAGAATGAAGAAGATGATGAATAGTGTGTGTGCGTGAATGTGTGTGTGTGAATGGGAAAGAGGAAATCAGATCTGAATGCTACAGTGGAAAAAACAAGTCTTGTGCAATGCACATGCATGTCTAATACTAAACAGAATATGGGCTTTCAAAGAATTGGGCTTAAAAATCAAAACCCGAAATGACCCACTGTAGCAACTGTGACTTAAGTAACAGTCACTGTACGTGAAAAACAGTGTTCATTATGATCAGTGAATGACTAGTCAAATAGACAAAAATCTGTTAATTTCATGAAATGAATGAAGTGCAGTATACCTTGTGACTTGTTCATTCTTGACTTCTTCAAAGCAGCAGACCTTGTCCTAAATCTAGCCTAGAGCTTGTGAGTGAATAAATACAAATTAATACAATTGTTTTGACACGGAAAAATAGCCAACATTTACAAATCCTAGAAACTAACACTTCTGATCAGCCAAATCACCAGTTCTAAGTTGTTGCATCTATCTTACGGAAATTTGCATCAACAGTTATAATTATCTTTTTATGTTTGTTTATTATTAGTATAGTTCATTCTAATTCTTCATGAATATATACAAACAGCCAAAATAATAGGAAAAGCCAAGAAAATGACAATGTAAATTGCTAAAATCATCAAAAACCAGGAGAAATTGCTGACTTGCAATTTTTTATGCCATTCCTAAATTCCAAAGAATCCATCAGAAACTGAACATCAAACAAGAAAGAAATTAAGCAACAAATCTAAAATTATCCAATGAATTCCCAATTGTCCGGAATATTATTCATCATAACACATGATTCTAAATATATGGTTGTTTTGGCAGGATCATCTTGGTGCTGAAAATAGTAATGATAATCATCCTCAAACTCGGGCTCATATAAAAAATCAAGATGAGCTAGCTTCTCCTCCCTCCATCTGAATTGATCTTGATGAATTTCGTGCATATGATTACAAAGAAAGTATTTTCCCGGCCAAAATTCATACTTTGCAGCTGACAATGACACATCCCCAGCAATGACATTCTGGCTGCAGGGAGGGGTTATATCTTCACCATTTGATCGGACACCCTCACCCTTATATTCCTGCTCATACAAAAACTGCAATCCAAACTCCTTTATCCAGAAACCATTAGCCCCGCGTACTGAAACACATACTTTTTCCCCACCCTCCAATTCATCCTTTCCAAACTGCCAATGGCTTTAAGGTACTGAAACACATATCTTCCTTCTGTTTTGGAACC
Organism: Dryas octopetala; assembly: GCF_963921425.1. Classification (NCBI taxonomy): domain Eukaryota; kingdom Viridiplantae; phylum Streptophyta; class Magnoliopsida; order Rosales; family Rosaceae; genus Dryas; species Dryas octopetala. The sequence continues at coordinate 876,889 of NC_141369.1, read as the reverse complement.
CCGGTTGTGACCGGGCAATAGGTCCACATACGATCCTTGGTCTCATTACTAGATCCTTGGTCTCATTACTAACTTTAAGGTATAGAATGTGTTGCTGAGCTCTTAATGTTATACACATACTAGGTGCTGTACTAAATATGCCACATTCATACAATGCCTGTTTCATGGAAATATATTCCACAATTACAGTGAATTATTTAAAAAGCTAGGCTGCGCCATAGAAATCATAATCATAACAGCTAGACATGAGAGAGAGAGAGAGAGAGAGAGAGAGAGAGAACCTGGAGGGGACCCTTCCTGGTTGTCATTGTCAGGTAGTTAGTCATTTCAACCTCCTCAGTGCTTCCTATGGATTCCAAATTGAACAGACCCATATCTTTGATCATTTCTATGTCAACGCTTCTCAACGGTATTATATTGAACGAGCTTTGAACTTCAACTAATTTCTTGCATTCCAAAATATTCAATTCTAATGATCTGAATGCGTTTGGTAAATTTGTTATTCTTTCCAATGATGTACAATGATGTGCATCCAAGATCATTAAATTTGGTGGGAGCTCTGGAAGCGTTTTGAGGTTTTTGCAGCGGTTTAACAGAAGATTCTGCAGCATAATAAGACCGTTCATGTTTTCTGGAAGGCTGAGAAATGGGTTTCCACTTAGGTCCAATTTTTTCAATGAGGATAGGATAGTAAGATCACTGGGTATATCTAACAGATTGCATTGAGCCAGACTTAAGCTTCCTAAACAATGTGGCAAATTTGCCAATGAGAAACTGGTTAATTCAAGATTTTTTCTTCGTAGTGCCCACGACCACATTGATTGCCATGATTTAGCTATCAGTTTCTTCAGATCACTAGCTGCAGAGTGTAACTCAATTGTAGTAGTTGTATTGGAATGAAGCAAAAGCTTTGAGCAACCAGAAAGAATAAGTTCCTGAAGAGATCTCAACATGCTAATTCTTGCTGGAAGCTTCACGAGATTTTTGCAGCCTTTAAGATTCAAGAAAACAAGTTTTTCTAGGTCTCCAATGGAATCATCAACCTCAACCAAATTTATGCAATCTTTAAGAACTAATCTCTCAAGATTAGGGAGTCCAGATAAATCAGGGTTTGTCATAAGGCCATGTGAATGACTGAGATTAAGGATTTTCAGACTTGGAAGATACTGTTTCAAAGAGAAGTAATTACTATCTAGAAATATATAGTGATCCTTAAATTTGTGTGTGTGTATGAGAGAGAGAGAGAGAGAGAGAGAGAGAGAGAGAATTAGTACCATACCCTGGTTCCCTTCCAAACATGTTGCAGGCGGCTATTCTTCAACTCAAGAACAACTAGATTTTGTAAAAAAAAATCGTCTGGTATTGACTTTAAATGGAATCCTTGCCAAGACAACCATACTAAATTTTTTGGAAAATTTTCATACCTTCCACTGATTTTTAAATTATTAAGCAGGAGAATTTCAAGATTGTGCATCCTTCTAAATGCCTCTGTTTTGAAGTCCACCTCATTTGATGCAAGACCAGAATTGGTTGAGGAAAAGTTAATTGATTTCCAGGAGAAGAAATCCAGCATGTGTCGTCTTGAAAATTTTTCACCAGAATCTTCAACATAGCATCGTTTTTTGTTACTTTTACCAAATATGGACTCAGTGGACTCCTCTTTCATCAACATAGGAAGGTTGAGCATAAAGCCCTTAATAGTTTCAGTACCCTGCCAACAAATTAGAGCACTGGGTAAGTAATAAGTTACATATGCACAACATAAATACCAATACTTACACATGAAAGAGCATGTTTCTTACTGTTAATTTTCTCAATATATCAGAGGCTTTTTTATGATGCCACACCCTACTACATTTTCCAGGGTCAATTGATTCCTCGCGAATAATTCCTCTTCCCATATCTCTAATTAATTGATGCATGACCAACTTATTCTTGCAATTAATTTCCACTAGACATCTATCAACTAAATTTTGAATTCCAATCCTCGTGTGAAAATCTAAGGTGTCCAGTATTGTAATTGTATAATCCTTCTTCTTTCCTATGAAGAAACAAGTTATGTGAAGGAATAACTCTTTGTCATGATCATCTTGTAGAGAATCATAGCTTATTCTAAGAACTTTTTGAATTTCTCCATGAGGAATCACTGCTAACTTCTTCAGTTGATTTTCCCATACATCCGCACCTTTTCCAGATAGAGAAGATCCCAGAACTTCAAGAGCTAATGGAAGCCCATCACAGTGTTGTACTACAGATCTTGAAAGCTCCATGTAGCCTTCAATAGGATGGGTTTGTCTGAAGGCATGCCAACTGAAAAGCTCAAGTGATTGATAATCATACAATCCTTGAACCTTAAACATTTTGCTAGTTTCACTAGAATTTAACAAATTTTCACATCTAGTTGTGATGATAATTTTACTTCCTGGATGCAACCATTCTCGCATTCGAAGAATTGCATTCAATTGCCCTGAGTGGTCTACATCATCAACAACAATAAGAAGTCTTTTGCCATATACAGCAGATTCAATCTTTTTCATTCCTTCATCTGTGCTGTATATTTCCCTTGCTTTCCCCTTTTGGATATCTGAAAGAAGTTGTCTTTGCAAGCGAATCAAATCACTGGGTTTTCCAGATGTTTCTCTATTAATATCTGCAAGAAAGCTGCTGCCTTGAAATCTATTGAAGTTTTGGTTATAAGCAGCTTTGGCAATGGTTGTCTTGCCAATTCCGCCCATCCCACAGATCACAGCTACACCAACATCATTTGATCCATCTTTCAACCACATGTTTATGCCTACCACACGATGATCCATTCCGACCACAAAGGGAGGAACGTCATATAAGGCTTTGTGACCCAGTTTATTTCCAACCTCCTCAACAATATCTTGGATAAATTGCCCCTCGTACCTATAAATATATAACTGGTATCAACATTTATAAAGAAAAAAACAAACTTCATCTTCTATATAGAAGGGTACAATTGATGATAATATCAAGTTGAAATGAATGATTCTACCCACTTACTAATATTGAGTATAATAAGATATGAACAAATGAATCTTAAATTTAAATAAAATGCTGCCGAGGTACATTAATTTCATAAAGAAGATAGAACCAAAATCCAACAACCATTTACCACCCTTTATAAAAAAAAAAAATGTCAACAAGCTAATACTTTTAAAGTCTATATGATAGCATGAGAAGTTTTTGGGAATGAAATTATACCGATCTCCTAGAACCATCCCACCCAGATCTGCAACACTTCTAAGAGCTCTTCTCCAGTCTTCCACCTTGTCCATCTCCTCCTTGAAGCGCTGTTCATGTCTACCAAATGCTTCTACAAAACTCCCACTCTGCTTCATGACATGAGATGGATCGACATGGTAGAAGACTGGCACAACCATGTGGCCATCAGTTGTTGTGCGTTTCATGATCATGGCAAGTTCATCCAAGCACCATGTTGAGGAAGCGTAGTCCTTGGAAAAGACAATAATGAAAACTCGTGACTCTTGTATGGCTTTCTGCAGCTCAGCCCTGATTTCTGCTCCTCTTTCAATTTCATCATCATCTCTAAAGGTGTGGAATCCTGCCCACTCCAAAGCTCTGTAGAGAAAATCAGTAAAACCCTTGCGTGTGTCTTTGCCTCTGAAACTCAAGAAGACATCATAGCTACACCTGTTTGAGGAGGAAGAAGCGCCCTGTGGGATTCTAGCAGCAGCCATTGAGAAGAAGAAGAGACCTGGGGCTTCTAGCAAGACCCAGTATTATATGCAAATGGAGAGATGAGAATGGATGGATGATCAAAGTCAACGTACATTGCCCCATTAGCCACCTTCCAAGAATGATTCTACACTGAGATACAAGACATCTATAGAATAATTAAAGTCAATGGCATCATTAGCACACACGTCTGAATTGTCTAAATCTAAATATATAATTAATTTTACTCAAATACCACTTGGATTATAGGGGTGTATTCCCCTAATACCTAAATTTTTTTTCTTGCCAATTTATCAGATAAAGTTATCAATATATGCCAATGTGGCACCTGTCACCCATATTTCTGTTAAATCATCAATTTTTTTCTCAAACTTCCTTGTTTGCCCTTAAGTATAATTAAATATTATTTTTATAAATTCGTAAAAAATAGCTCGAGTCTTGAAAAAAATCACTGAAAAATCATACGGACTCATCTCAATGAGTACTAATTCGCTAAGGGTTCAAAATATTATTTTTGACTTCCAAACTATTTTTGAAAATCACAACTTCTTAAAATAAATTATTAAAATCTCAAAATAAATCTCAAATAAAATTAAACAAATTTATGGAGTCTCACATCGGGGGTGAGGGTGGATTGGCTGGATTGTTTTTTTGTTTTTTTAAGTTTAGAGTTTTACTTGAATTTTAAATTTTTTTAAAGTTTATATATATATATATATATTTCTAACATCATTAATGAGTAAGCATTGATTGACCTTTTTTGTAATTTATTGAAATTTTCATATGTTAATTAGTCATGTTATGGTAGTGATTGTAATTTGTAGTTTTTGTTATGTTCTCTTTTATAAAATGAATAATTTCATTTATTACAGATAGGTCAATAGTGACTGTTTTTAGATTTCAAAAGTGTTCATTGAATTATTTGTAATTTTAAAATATTTTAAAATTAATTAGTTGTGCATAAGCGTGTTTAATAATGTGAAGCAGTTTTAAAGTTATTTCTTGATTTGTTTTTCTAGATTGTCATCAGTAATTACATAGAATGTAGTGGCCTTGACAAATATGTAAAGCTGACAGTGTCACTGACATATCTTCATCACCGTCGACGTTGTGCCTCCAATAAGCTCTTTCTGGTTGGATTGCTATATCCTACTCATACACAAGCTGGATTCCAAACTCCTTTATTTTGGAACCTTCAATTAATGAAACAAGTAATTTGTCCCCAGCTTCCAATTCATCATCTCCAAACCTCCATCGGCTTAGCCATAGAAATGTACCATCACTATGCTCTTCGGAACAAGCCCATGTGATTGGAAAGTAGGTCCACGTAAGACCCTTGCTATCATTACTGACTTGAAGATATACATATTCTTTTCCTGGCGGTGAATAAACAAGACATACATTTAAGCCTCGGATCTTGAGATTATGGGGGTGTGAAGGTAGAGTAATAGACAACTCAGAGTCACCCTTTCTCCTGTACATGTACCATTCTGGGATGTTGTGTCCAGGAAGGGAAATGCTAAATATGCCACGTTCATACAGTCCCTGCAGTTTCATGCACATCACTTATTTTATAATAAGCTATAAAAATCATACTAATAACAACTAGAGAGACAGAGAGAACCTGGAGGGGACCCTTCATGGTTGTAAATGTGGGAAAGTTGAACATTAAGACCTCATCAGTGCTCCCAATGGATTCCAAATTGAACAAGCCCATATCTTTGATCATTTCTATGTCAACACTTCTCAACGGTTTTATATTGAACCTGCTTTAATTTGAACTTCAACTAATCGCTTGCATCCCAAAATATCAATAAATAATCGAAGCACCTTTGGTAAATTGCCTATTATTTTCAATGATGTGCAAGAGTTTGCTTTCAATTTCACTAAACTTGGTGGGAGGTCTGGAATCATTATGAGGGTTGTGCAATTGTTTACCACAAGACTCTGGAGCATAATAAGATCCTTCATGTTTTCTGGTAGTCTCATCATTGGGTTTCCACTTAGATCCAAATGCTTCAACGAGGATAGACTACAAATATGACTGGGAATCTCTGATAGATTACAGTCATCAAGTCTTAACCTTCCCAAAAAATGTGGAAAATTTGACAATGAGAAATTGCTGAGCTCAAGACTTTTTCTTGGTGATACCACAGACCAGACTGATTGCCATGACTTACTCAAAAACAGAGGAACTATCTTCATATCACTAGATGTACATTGTGGCTGATTTCTAGCAGTCGTATTGACTTGAAAGCTGAGCTTTGAGCAACCAGAGAGAATAAGCTCCTTAAGAGATTCCAACATGGCAATACTTCTTGGAAGTTTTATGAGATTTTTGCAGCCTTTAAGATTCAAGGACACAAGTTTCTTTAGCTTTCCAATGGATTCATCAGCCTCAGCCAAATTTATACAATATTTAAGAATTAATCTCTCAAGCCTAGGCATGCATGACAAGTTAGAAGTTGTGATAAGGCTGTGTGAATGACTGTGATTAAGGATCTTTAGACTTGGAAGAAACTGTTTAAAAGAGAAATAATTAGTATAATTAGAGAGAGAGAGAGAGAGAGAGAGAGAGAGAGAGAAGAGTTAGAATTAGTACCCTGGTTCCCTTCCAGACGTGTTCCAGGCAGCTATTCTGCAACTCAAGACCAACTAGTTTTTCCAAATTAAAATTGGCTGGTACTGATTTTGAATGGAATCCTTGCCAAGACAACCATACTAAATGTTTTGGAAAATCTTCATAGCTTCCACTGATTTTTACATTATTGAGCAGGAGAATTTCAAGATTGTGCATCCTTCTAAATGCCTCTGTACTGATCGAAGTCCACTTCATTTGATGCAAGACCTGAATTGGTTGAGGAAAAGTTAATTGATTTCCAGGAGAAGAAATCAAGCCTGCGTCGCCTTAAAGAACTTTCACCAGAATCTTCAACATGGTATCGTTTTTTGTTACATCTACGAAATATTGACTCAGTAGACTCATCTTCCATCAACAAAGGAACATTGAGCATGAAGCCCTTAATAGTTTCAGTACCCTGCCAACAAATGAGAACACTGGGTTAGTAACAAGTTATAAAAAATGCATAACACAAAAACCAATTAATAGACAAACATAAGGAGTATATTTGTTTCTTACAGTTAACTTTCTCAAAACATTAGACGCTTCTTTATGATGCCACACCCTACTACGTTTTCCAGGGTCAAATGATTCCTCACGAATAATTCCCCTTCCCATATCTCTAAGTAATTGATGCATGACCAACTTATTCTCATAACTGATTTGCACTAGACATCTATCAACTAGATTTTGAATTCCAATCCTTGTGTGAAAATCTAATTAAGTTGTCCAGTATTGTAATTGTATAATCCTTCTTCCTTCCTATGAAGAAACAAGCTATGTACATGAAGGAATAAATCTTTGTCATGATCATCTTGTAGACAATCATAGCTTGTTCTAAGAACTTTTTGAATTTCTCCATGAGGAATCACTTCTAATTTCTTCAATTTATCTTCCCATACATCTGCACCTTTTCCAGATAGAGAAGATCCCAGAAGTTCAAGAGCTAATGGCAGCCCATCACAGTGTTGTACTACAGATCTTGAAAGCTCCATGTAGCTTTCAATAGGATGGGTTTGTCTGAAGGTATGCCAACTGAAAAGCTCAAGTGATTGATATTTATCCAATCCTTGAACCTTAAACATTTCGCAAGTTTCACTAGAATTTAACGAATTTTCACGTCTAGTTGTAATGATAATTTTACTTCCTGGGTGCAGCCAGTTCCGCATTCGAAGAATTGCATTGAATTGGTCTGAGTGGTCTACATCATCAACAACAATAAGAAGTCTTTTGCCATATACAGCAGATTTGATCTTTCTCATTCCTTCATCTGTGCTGTATATTTTCCTTGTTTTCCCCTTTTGGATATCTGAAAGAAGTTGTCTTTGCAAGCCAATCAAATCACTGGGTTTTCCTGATGTTTCTCTATTCAAATCTGCAAGAAAGCTGCTGCCTTGAAATCTATTGAAGTTTTGGTTATAAGCAGCTTTGGCAATGGTGGTCTTGCCAATTCCGCCCATCCCACAGATCACAGCTACACCAACATCATTTGATCCATCTTTCAACCATATGTTTATGCCTTTAACACGATCATCCATTCCGACCACAAAGGGTGCAACATATAATGCTTTGTGATCCAGTTTATTTCCAACCTCCTCAACAAGATCTTGAATAAATTGCCCCTCGTACCTATAAATATATTACTGATATCATCATATATAAAGAAAAAAACAAATTTAACTTCTGTATAGAAGGGTACAATTGATGATAATATCAAGTTGACATGAATGATTATACCCACTTGCTAATATTGAGTATATATATGATATGAACAAATGAATCTTAAATTTTAATAAAATGTTGTCCAAATAAAGAAGATTGAACCAAATTCCAACATTTAAAGTGAGAAGCTTTTGGGAGTGAAATTATTACCCATCTCCTAAAACCATCCCGCCCAGATCTGCAACACTTCTAAGAGCTCTTCTCCAATCTTCCACCTTGTCCATCTCCTCCTTGAAGCGCTGTTCATGTCTACCAAATGCATCTGCAAAACTCCCAGTTTGCTTCCGGACATGGGATGGATCCACATGATAGAAAACTGGCACGACCATGTGGCCATCAGTTGTTCTGCGTTTCATGATCATGGTAAGTTCGTCCAAGCACGATGTTGAGGAAGCGTAGTCCTGGGAAAACACAACTATGGATACTCGTGACTCTTGTATGGCTTTCTGCAGCTCAGCCTTGATTTCTTCTCCTCTTTCAATTTCATCATCATCTCTAAAGGTGTGGATTCCTGCCCCCTCCAAAGCTCTGTAGAGATGATCAGTAAAACCCTTGCGTGTGTCTTCGCCTCTGAAACTCAAGAACGCATGATATCTACACCTGTTTGAGGAGGAAGCATCCATTTGTGTTTGTGTTTGTAAATGCAGAGTTTATTGAAATGTATATGCAGTTTGTGTATAAGAAAAGTGGCCGGGAATGGATGGACAAGCTAGTCGCCAAGTCTTTATGTTATGGCCATTAACTGCTATTCGTCATTCAACTACCATGCTTTCTTTAATTACTCATTATGTTATGATTATGCAATTACATTTCAAATTTGAAATATATTAGCAACACTCCTTTTTAACTTCTATTTTTTTGTCATTTCTTTCTTCCTAATCATTAAGGGAGACGTGATCGAAACCATGGTTAAAGAAATAGATTATGATGATTTTGCTCCTAAAATAGAGGCGCGTTGGATCTATTTATGATATCACCCATTTCCACACCGTCAACAATCGACCGTCTCACAAAATTGTCACTCACGCTGCACTGGCCATCTTCAATGAAAGAACAAATTTTAAAAAACTGACAATCATTCGGCCAAAAATTACCAATGCACCGTTTCAACCTTTCTGATTACAGTCAGTTGCCATAAAAAATCAATGTCCATATAGTCCTTACAGGTAATAGTTATATTCAAAAACAATTGTTTCAATTATAATTATCTTTCCTACAGATTCTAACTGTTCACCATTTAATTCTAAAAATTTCCAGATGTTATTGGACGTATAACTACTATCCAACCATTGGAACACAAAATGGTTGACAATGCAAGGATTGAGAACAAATGCGAAGTTCACATTGAAAACATGAGGTATATTTGTTAAAAACATGCTTAGCTCTTCTGCGTCAGGTTCAAGGTTGGACGGATAATTGGCTAGCTAGGTGAGCCTTTATTCCATACTCTTAATATTCTTGATGATGTTGCTTCGTCCTTTCAAGCTAAGGTGTGTGATTTCATTAATGAGAGCTCTTGGGTTTTTCCTGATAATTTTGTTTCAGCTTATCCTGCTTTGGCTGCTTCCACTCACGCCAATCCTTTGTCGTTGAATGTTTGTGATGATTCTTTAGTTTGGACTGGTTGATCATCTTTTTTTTTTTTTTTTTTTTTGTCATCTCTGGCGCTGGTTGATTTGTCTTTTTGATAAATCATTTATTCCTTTTGTGTCGTTGGAGTCTTCTTTTTTTTTTTTTTTTTTTTTTTTATGGTTCCTTTGTGGACTCTTTATCATCTTCTGCTCGGCGCCTTTGGTTCTTAGTGGTATGTCATGTTTTCTGAGCTGTGTGGTTTCTTTGCTATTACGCTTGGTTTAACAGCTTGCTTCCTTGTTTGCCCCGTGCAAAATTGTGGTTGTTAGCCTACAATTGAAGAATTATGCTTCTTTGGTTTTTTTGAAGACCTTGTTTCTATTTCTTCGCTCCCTATTTTCTCCCATCTTGGTATCTCTCCGTTACTTGCCTCGGCTCCTTGTTTTATTTCAGTTGTATGGACTTGTCCTATATATTCCTAGTTGAATAATGCTATATTTACCACATTCTTATATCATATTTTTATACCATCTTACGTGTCATTATTTTACTGGACAAAGTTTTTCTTTTTCTTTTTGGATTTTTATTTTTATTTGTTAGTGTCCAATACATGAATGTCATGTAAGTTGCCACATAAGGTGGTATGAAATTATGGTATAAAAATGTGGGATGTCTAGCACTGCTGTTAATATACAATTTCATGTGAGTATTATTCCAATTGAGTACTTGTTTTGAGTAATTTGACATAAATTATACCATGACATACATGTACATCAATAAAAGTATATGTGCATGGATGACGTAACCAAATTGTATTATGTACGACACTAAGAGAAAGTGAATGTCTTAGTAGTCTTGTTGATATTGGCACTAAGAGAAAGTTGATGGCTTAGTGACCAATAAAAAGGGAAGGAAGAAGAATTAAACGAAATCAATTGAGATTATGGGAATAATGGGTGTTGATATATATATATAGAGAGAGAGAGAGAGAGAGCATTCGGGGTCAGAGTGGTAAAATGCACGATATGGGACGTGCAGGCCTGTTCACCTTATATATAGGTCAACAAGGTTAGAAAGAGAGTGTGTTCATATATACATGCATTAACATGCATTTTGGTTGATAGTTATTCCATGTATGATATAATAACCTGCCATGAGGAACTAAAAGTCCCTACTGAGCCTTAAAAACTCATGTTGTTAACAGTTGATGCAGGTGATAATCCTCATACCCAAGAGATGGACTATACAAGTGATGCCTAGGAAATGCTGGAATTATGTTGTTTGCTGCTTTGACTTATGATATTTGCTACTTGGAGTTATGATAGTTGCTTGGAATAAATATATTTTGTTGAATAATATAGTGTAGCTTAAACCAAGGAGTAAAATTTCGGTTTCGAGGAAATTTTCGATGGAAATTTCGACGGAAATTTTCGTGGAAATTTCGATTAAAATTTCGATTTCGATAAAATTAGACAAAAACGACGAAAATTACTATTAAAATATGGAAATTTTGAATGAAACTTGACTATATGTTTATTTAACATATTATCTACTGCATTGATAAAAAATATTGAAGAAATCAAATAATATAGTAGATTTCATGTGATATGTGATGAATATAATGCGCGCCGGAGACAATACTGTTAAAAAAATACTTCACTAATTAATAATTACATAATAAAATTACACAAATAAATCACCAATGTGGCAACGGAAAGTAGCAAGCTTACTCAAATGGACTTGGAAATGGTCTTTGATAGTTAAATTAAGCCGAATTGGGTTAAAATAGAACCAATCCGATGGCAGCAGCGACGACAACGGTTTATCTAAAATTTCAATTTTACAAATTATCAAAATTGGAAAACCAAACATTAAGGAAATGAAACTGCATGATAAGGGGATAAATTTCTTTTTCATAATTTATGTTTACAACTAAACGAAACACCAAAATAACCAGATCAAACCCCAAATAAAATCTCAAACTTTTTTTTTCTTTCCAATTGTCTAAAAACTCCAAATCTCAATCTACCTTAAAAAAAAAAAAAATTTCTTTCCTTTTTTCTCTTCTTTTTTTGTCTTTCCTTTTTTTTTTTCTTTTCTCTTCTTTTTTTTCTTTCCTTTTTTTTTTTTTTTCTTTTCTCTTCTTTTTTTTTTCTTTCCTTTTCTTTTCTTTTTTTTTCCTTTTCCTTTCTTTTCTCTTCTTTTTTTTTTTCTTTCCTTCTCCTCTCCTTCCCTCGTGGGCCGTGACTTCCTCCAGTAGCTTTCTCTCCAGTAGCTTATCTTCCTCCAGTAGCTTTCTCTCCAGTAGCTTCCTCGTGGGCCGTGACTTCCTTCTCCTCTTATCTTTCTTTCCTTTTCCTCTTCTTCCTCCAGTAGCTTTCTCTCTCTTCTGCTTCCTCTTTCTCTCTCTTCTCCTTCCTCATCCCTCCTTCCCCAGCCACTAGATCTGCCCCCACCTCCCGCGACCAAAACCCACTGCTGGCCTCCTCTCTCCTTCCCCAGCCAGCCTCGCGCCGCTCGCCTCATCCCTCCTCCCTCAGCCAGCCTCGCGCCGATCGCTCACCTCTTCCCCCACCTCGCACAGAACCACCGTCCGCGCCCAAAACCCACGCCTCCCACCCCGCGACTCCCACCCATATAGATCTGATTTTGGTTTTGTTGAACACTATATCGAAAATTTCGCCGAAATTTCGAGGATTTCGGAAAATTTCGGCGAAATTTCGGCAAAATATTTCGAAATTTTTCGAAATTTTTTTGGTATGGTGTTAAAATTTCCATACCCCTAAAAAACGAAATTTTCGGCGAAATTTCGCCGAAAATTTCGAAATTTTACTCCTTGGCTTAAACTACACATACTCTAATCTTATTTATAACATAGATATATACTTCGTTCTCCATTGAGGAATTTAATAATATATATTTCTTTTAGTAGTTTAAAAATAAATAAAATAATAATTTGCACTTCAATTCTAATCCAAAATCATTTCTAAAAATTGGGGTGTGACACATATATTTAGACTTTAGAGTTAAGGGTATAGATTTCAGGTTTAGGTTATAGGTTTCAGTTTTTAGGTATATATACATTTAAAATGTATGAATCCACGTATTGATACAATTGAAATATACCAACCCAAGCATAATTTTTTTTCTAGTCTGATTATTTTTTGTTTTATGTATTGTTTATTTGAATTTTTGTAGGTGAATAATCTCATATTTTGTGAGATTTCTATAATTTAAATCTCATGAATTGTGAGGTTTAAATTTCATTAATTGTAGGATAATATTAGGGACAATTTTTTGATAGAAAACGTCAACGTGGCACCTAGACAATAATTTTGGACCTCAATGAATTCTTACTAGGATATTAGTCTTTACAGGGTCCATAATGGATTGAATTAGAATATCTCAAGAAATTATATCAAACCACGTAATGGTAAATATACAACCCATATATTTTTTCCTAGTCCTATGATATTTTTTCTTTTTGTGGATTGATGCCACTTTTTAGAGGTGAATAAATTTCATAATTTGTGAGATTTCTACATATTAGATCCCTTAAATTATGGGATGTAAATCACTTAAACTGTGGGATTTAAATCTTATAAATTGTAGGATTTAAATCTCATGAATTATGAGTTTCATTTTAAAATATTTTAAATGATAATATGAGCAATTCAGAATTAATAAAAGGGAAAATTTTAGCAAAATGACTCCAACTATACCCCTATTTTGAATTGAGGATTCCGTTTTCACTTTGCTTCAATTAAAAACTATTATTTTCTAAGTGTTTCAATCAAGGAATATTTTTGTTAATTCTGTTACAATTTCCGTCAAAAATTGGTCACGTGCAAAGCATGTGACCAATTTTTAGGGCTAAAATCGTCATTTCAACTAAAAATTAATTACAAAAAATTATTTAAAATTTATATATGAAAAAAATGAGATAGGGTTAAAGAAACCCAGCCACCACCCGACGACTCCCCCTCCACTAACTTTACCCATCTCTCTTTCTCTCTTCTATTTCTTGCTATGTCTTTGTCTTTCTATGTCTTTCTATGTCTCTCTCTATTGGGCACAAAAACTGCCAACCTTCAGATTAGAGGTCGGCGAAGCCGCCGGCATTCGCACCAAGAGAGAGAAAGAGAGAGAGATGGGGTAGCGCCAGTGGAGGAGGGAGTCGCCAGCGGTGGATGGGAGAGTCGCCGGTGGTGGCTGAGGGGTGAGGTCAGTGGTGGCTGGAGGGTGATGGTCAGTGGTGGCTGGGCTTAGATCCACTTTTTTTTTATTTAATTATTTTTTGTAATTAATTTTTAGCATTAAAACAAAATGGTTATTATTTAATACACATTTTTTAATAACCATTGTTATTTAATACACGTTATTTAATTAATTTTTCGTGCATTTTTAATTCAATACACATGATTTAACCATTTTTAATAACCATTTTTTGTTTAATTAAAATAAATAGACAATTATAATTAAATACCAAATATCGATATTTTTTCAACAAAGCAGCAAGACACTAATATTTTTTAGTATAGGTACTAACCTAGAGTAAGACATTTTGGTTTAGGTCACAAATATGTAGGAAACGCGAATTTTTTCAAATTTGAACAAAACGTGAATTTTTTTGACATTGAGCGCTTGGCCAAAGTGCTGAGCCCTAGGTGGTTTTTTGTAATTTTTTTTTTTTCGGTTTGCAATATAGCTCGAACTCTTTTCGAATAGTTACAACAGTTGTGACTGTATGAAATTCATAAAAATTTAATGTTTATAAAGGTTCAATACTTTTGATTTAGGCTTGGGGGATAAAGTCTTACAATCTAGAGACTAAACAATAAAGGTTAAGCCTCAGAAATGATGAAAAAATAACAAATTAGTAAAAAAGTTATGACTGTTGGACAGTCATAGTTATGTTTGTAAAAAAAAAAAAAAGGTTCTCTAAGCATGAATAGTGCCGAGTGCTCGGTAGAACTATTTTTTTAAAGTTGAGACCTCATAAATTGAAATTTAGTATCAATTTAGTATCTAAAGTGAAATGACAAAAACGTTTTGATAGTTAAATTGAAAAAATTTTAAAATTTCATACCTAAAGTCAATATACCTTTCTTAATTTTTTGAAGAATTTTTGAATATTTTATAATTTTTATTATGTAAGTATAAAAGAGATGGACCCATACTTGCCACATAAGCATTTTTTATGGAAAAATTAACAGATGTAACACAAATGACCAAAGTGAGAAAGGTGGAAAAATTAAGAACCCTAAAATTCCAAAATAAAATTTATGGACCAAAGTGATACTTGATGTATAGATTATGGACCATTGTTATAATTAACTCTTAAAAAGGGGGCAAAGCCCAAACAAGAGGCAGACTAACTGACAATCACCCTGGGTCTAGACAAGCCAGCCTTATCACCATTTAAATAGGACATAACAATAGAAGGAAATATATGAGCTTCTGTTCATCTCTATTGTTCCAAAGGTCTTGACTCCTATAGGAAGGATCCTTAATCGTGTATTACAAAAGTACTTGCTATTTTGTTTAGTTTACTAGCACAAGCCACTCACACAATTTCAAGCCATCCGACGTACTGACATGTTCCACAATCTATTAATGTGCCAAAAACATAATTGAATTGAACTAATTAACCATCAATCAAGTACTGGAAAACTTTTTGCATTAACATTTTACTTCAAATTGAAATGCCCCAATTTTTTTATTTTTTTTTCTCATCTCTTGCATATTTCTAAAATTGGAATATCCTTCCATTCACAAGTTTAGATCAATATATTCTGTTTATTTTTCTTTTCCCTTAACAGAGGAAGAGGAAGCTTAATCTTCAATGAGTTTTAGTGTGGAAGTTGGAATCATAAGTGTTTAGTGGGTGGTGGGACAATAGACATTTAACTTTCTGACTTTTATTATCAACTCTGCGACAAGCCCTGTCCATCCATAATATTGATTCCCACTTTTCTTATCTTTCTACTGTTCCAGTGTTCTCCATTTCCTCATAATACAAACACAAACCGAATCCACAACTCTGAATATACAAACACAAACATAAATGGCTGCTTCCTCCTCATTCCGGTGTAGGTATCATGCATTCTTGAGTTTCAGAGGCGAAGACACGCGCAAGGGCTTTACTGATCACCTCTACAGAGCTTTGGAGGGGGCTGGAATCCACACCTTTAGAGATGATGATGAAATTGAAAGAGGAGAAGAAATCAAGGCTGAGCTGCAGAAAGCCATACAAGAGTCACGAGTATCCATAGTTGTGTTTTCCAAGGACTACGCTTCCTCAACATGGTGCTTGGACGAACTTGCCATGATCATGAAACGCAGAACAACTGATGGCCACATGGTTGTGCCAGTTTTCTATCATGTGGATCCATCCCATGTCAGGAAGCAAACTGGGAGTTTTGCAGAAGCATTTGGTAGACATGAACAGCGCTTCAAGGAGGAGATGGACAAGGTGGAAGATTGGAGAAGAGCTCTTAGAAGTGTTGCAGATCTAAGTGGGATGGTTTTAGGAGATGGGTAATAATTTCATTCCCAGAGAACTTCTGATTTTATCCTTGACTTTAATTTCAAAGTATTAGTTTTTTTTTTTTTTTTCTGACATTTTTTATTAGAAACGGTGGCAAATGCCAAATGGTGGGTTAGAGTTCGTTTCTTTCTTCTTTATTTTTATGTACCTTGGCAGCATTTTAATTTAAAAGATTCATTAATTTGTTCATATCTTATATCTACTCAATTTGCATTAGTAGGAGGATATAATCATTCCTTTCAACCTGATATTATCGTTAATTGCACTCTTTCTAATGTAGAAGAAAAGATTTATTGTTTTTTATATATGTAGATCTCAATAATTTATAGGTACGAGGGGCTGTTTATCCAAGATATTGTTGAGGAGGTTAGAATTAAACTGGATCATAAACCAATAGTCATTCCGCCCTTCATGGTTGGAATGGATCATCTTGTGAAAGGCATAAACATGTGGTTGAAAGATGGATCGAATGATGTTGGTGTAGCTGTGATCTGTGGGATGGGTGGAATTGGCAAGACCACCATTGCCAAAGTTGCTTATAACCTGAACTTTGATAGATTTCAAGGCAGCAGCTTTCTTGCAGATATTCGAGCAAATTCAGTGCAACCCAAAGATTTGGTTCGCTTGCAAAGACAACTTCTTTCGAATATCCAAAAGGGGAAAGCAGAGAAAATATATAGCACAGATGAAGGAATAGGAAAGATCCAATGTGCTGTATGTTGCAAAAGAGTTCTTATTGTTCTTGATGATGTAGACCACTTGGACCAATTCAATGCAATTCTTGGAATGCGGGAATGGTTGCATCCAGGAAGTAAAATTATCATCACAACTAGACGTGAACATTTGTTAAAGGATGATGAAGTTTATGCAATGTTCAGGGTTCAAGGATTGCCTGAGGATCAGTCACTTGAGCTTTTCAGTTGGCATGCTTTCAGAAAAGCCCATCCTGACGAAGGTTACATGGAGCTTTCGAAATCTGTGGTACAACATTGTGGAGGGCTTCCATTAGCTCTCAAAGTTATAGGCTCTTCTTTATCTAGGGAAATTTGTGTTGATGTATGGAGAAGTGCATTGCAGAAGTTAGAAGTGATACCTGATGGAGAAATTCAAAAAATTCTTCGAATAAGCTATGATTCTCTAAATGATGATGATGACAGAGAGTTATTCCTTCATATAGCTTGCTTCTTTATAGGAAAGAAGCAGGATTATACAATTATAATACTAGACAACTTAGATTTTCACACAAGGATTGGAATTGAAAATCTAGTTGATAGATGTCTATTGGAAGTTAATGAAAAGAATAAGTTGGTCATGCATCAGTTACTTAGAGACATGGGAAGGGGAATAGTTCGTGAGAAATCTCTTGACCCTGGAAAACGTAGTAGAGTGTGGCATTATAAAGAAGCCTCTAATATTTTGAGAAAATTAACGGTAAGAAACATATCTTCATGTGTCCGTATTGGTGTTTGTGTTCTGCATGTGTGACTTTTACTTACCCAATGCTCTCATTTTTTGGCAGGGTACCGAAACTATTAAGGGCTTCATGCTCAACCTTCCTGTGTTGATGGAAGATGAGTCTACTGAGTCAATATTTAGTCAAAGTAACAAAAAACGATGCTATGTTGATGATTCTGGTCAAAATTGTTCAAGACGACGCAGGCTTGATTTCTTCTCCTGGAAACCAATTAACTTTTCCCCAACAAATTCAGGTTCTGCATCAAATGAGGTAGACTTCAAAACAGAAGCATTTAGAAGGATGCACAATCTTGAAATTCTTCTGCTCAATAATGTGAAAGTTAGTGGAAGCTATGAAAATTTTCCAAAAAATTTAATATGGTTGTCTTGGCAAGGATTCCATTTAAAATCAGTACCAGCCGTTTTTTATTTGGAAAATCTAGTTGTTCTTGAACTGCAGAATAGCAGCCTGCAACATGTTTGGAAGGGAACCAAGGTATGGGTACTAATTCTCTCTCTCTCTCTCTCTCTCTCTCTCTCACACACACACACACACACACACACAGGGCTGTCCCTGAGGGTAAGCGAGGTAGGCAACCACCTCCGGCCCCTAAATTTTGTAAACCCTTATATATTCAAATAATATGAGTACTTAAGAAGAGAAAAATCATGTGAATATATATGAAAAGTTTTAGGGGCCAATTTTTATGGTTTGCCTCAATCCCTAATCTCATAAATAGCCCTGCACACACACAAAAAAAAAAAAAAAAAAAAAAAAAAAGGATCACTATTTATTCTTAGATACTAATTACTTCTCTTTGAAACAGTTTCTTGCAAGTATAAAATTCCTTAATCTCTCTCTCTCTCACTCTCTTGCTCACAGACACACGCTCACACACAAATTTAAGGATCATTATTTGTATTCATAGAAACTAATTACTTCTCTTTGAAACAGTGTCTTCTAAGATTGAAAATCCTCAACCTCAGTCATTCACATGGCCTTATGACAACGCCTAAATTGTCAGGACTCCCTAGTCTTGAGAGATTAATTCTCAAAGAAACTTGGTTGAGGTTGATGAATCCATTGGAGACCTAAAGAAACTTGTGTCCTTGAATCTAAGAGGCTGCACAAATCTCATTAAACTCCCAAGAAGCATTAACATGTTGGAATCTCTTACAAAGCTTAATCTTTCTGGCTGCGCAAAGCTCGACCTTCAAACCAACATGGCTAGTGATATGAACAAAGTGGGTCTGCTTTTGACTAAATTATGGCAATCAATCTGGTCGCCGGTAGCACCAAGAAAAGGTCTTGAGTTAACCAGATTATCATTGGCAAATTTACCACATTCTTTAGGAAGCTTAAATCTGGGTCACTGTAATCTAACAGAGATTCCAAATGATATTTGTAGTCTGTCCTCATTGAAGTATTTGGATCTAAGAGGAAACCCAATTCTTAGCCTGCCAGTAAACATGAGCAGTCTTATTAAGCTCGAGGTCCTTCTATTAAATAATTGCACAAATCTCATAATGCTTCCAGAGCTCCCTCCATGTTTAGAGGAATTGCGACCAAGATATTGTGCATCATTGAAAAGAGTAAAAAGTTTACCAAATGCTTGCATATCATGGAGATTAGAGGTTTGGGGATGCAAGAGATTAGTTGAAGTTCAAAGCTTGTTCAAAATAAAACCGTTGAGAAGCGTTGACATAAAAATGATAAAAGATATGGGCCTGTTCAATTTGGAATCCGTTGGGAGCACTGATGAGGTCGAAATGTTCAGCCGATTGACACACACAACCATGAAGGGTCCCCTCCAGGTTCTTTCTCTGTCTCTCAAGTAGTTATTATTATGATTTGTATAGCTTGTTATAATATAAGTGATGTGCATGAAAATGCAGGGAGTGTATGAATGTGGCATATTTAGCACTTTCCTTTATGGAAACAAGATCCCAGAGTGGTACATCTACAGGAGCAAGGGTGACTCCGTGTTGTCTATTACTCTACCTTCACATCTTAATCTCAAGATCCAAGGCTTAAATGCATGTGTTGTTTATTCACCGAAAAATATTTCTTATGGATCTGTGTTTCTTAAAGTCAGTAATGATACCAAGGGTCTAATGTGGGCCTATTCCCCCGTCACAATGGCTTTTAGCGAAGAGAATACAGATGTGTTATGGTTAAGCCATTGGCTGTTTGGAGATGATGAATTGGAGGGTGGGAACAAATTACGTGTTTCATTAAATCCGAAGATTAAGGAGTTCGGAATCCAACTTGTGTACAAGCAGGAAAATCAGGGTGTCCTGTCAAATGGTAAAGATATAGTAATCCAACCAGAAAGAGCTTATTGGAGGCAGAATGTCGATGTTGCCGAGGATGTGTCACTGTCAGCATCAAAGTATCAGTTTCGGACAGGCCAGTACCTTATGTTTAATCAAGGTTTCGGGACCTCATCTGTTAAGACTAATAGTGTATTTAAGCACTGAGCAAAAAAACTATTCAAAAGAATCTTTCCGGCCTGTTCAAAAGACTAGCCTCCATCCAACAGCTCAAGCATTAATTTTCTTTGGAGAGTTTCATTTTCTGCCTTTCAGGTTTGTTTTTCTTTTTACATCATGTATTTCTCAACGTTTATTAGATTTATTATTTCTTCAGATCATTCTTGTTTGATACAATATATCTTATTTGAAAACTACTCAGTGAAGGAATGTAGCCATGCCTGATATTTCAACAATAGAAACAACATAATTTATGGGCTCGAGCCGCTTTGGAGTGCTGTGTTTTGCATGGTAGGTACACTTGGATGGATCGGGGCTTCTCTTGTGCTTGGTTAGTACTGTCTCAATCTTGTCTTCTTGCTGTCTTGTATGAAAAGGCTTCAAGGCTTCTCTTGTGCTTGGTTAGAAGTAGAACAAAACGCAACCAGAGATTTTGGGGGCGCAAAATCTAACACGTACAACCCACCTCCATCTCGATCTAACCCCAAACCAGCCCCCACGCACTCAGCTTTTGCCTCCATAGCGCAAGTTTCCTCAACCTTACTCAGAAAAGTGCAGCTTGGTAATCCACAACAATGAAAGATTAATGCTTTAAGGGGGTTTGAATAGGAAAACCAAAAAATCAAAATACAAAAATAAAAGGAAAACGAAGAAGGAAAAAAAAAAAGATCTGCAACCCTCTTCTTCTTACTGATTCTTGCTCTTAGTCGGTGTATGATGGCTGGAAGTAGAAGCAAGGACAAACCCAAATCAGACTCAGCTTCAACGAAAGGGCTTCTATTGGAGGCCACAAGACCAGTACAATCAGGTTGACGTCGACTATATGGTTGATCGACAATATATTATGGTCAATGTCGACTATATAGCTGGTCGACAAAGACCAATATATTATAGTCGACAATATGGTCGATGTTCTAATTGACGTCGACATGACATTATGCAAGATCATCTTCTCTAAGGACACAACTCAAATGCAGCGTCTTCTCTAACTTTTTGTCGTAAAAAGATTATATAGAGAATCATCATCCGTCGGTAGATCTGAATGTGAAGAGTGTGGGTCATGATTTTCACTCATCATATGGGGTTTTAAACCATTGATGATTGACCTGCCAATCCCATACAACTTACAAGTAAATAGAAGGAAGAAATTGTTGTAAAAGTATGTAGAGATTAGGGTTTGTGGAAAAGAGGAGGCAGAGAGAAATATATCAGTCTCTTTCATTCATGTTATAAATATCCTTATATAGAGGTAGGGTTTACTAGGTTTAGAATATTTACTAGTATGCCCCTACAACTAATTACAGGAATAGCCACACATAATAATATATTTACAACACTCCCCCTTGGATATTCCATGTCATTAGTGTTGTCTCTGCTATGCGCTTCTAAGTTGCCTCGTTAAAACCTTGCCAAGTAATAAAAACCCTGTGGGAACAAAAACAACCCTGGTCGAAGGAAAAAGAGTGCAACGCGCGTGAGTGTGGAGTAGTCGCATCAGGACCTCGAAAGTAGGTGAAGTCATATCTTCTGGATCATGAGCAGATAGTATGTCTATGGGAGCGGGGTGCATTAGAGTTGCTACACCAAAACCTTGCCCGGTAAACCCAATGGGAAAAACCCGTGGTCGAAGGGAAAAGATGAGCAAATGCATATATATCAGATCAACACATCTTCAGGATGTAGTATGAGTAGGGTGACCATGCCAAGATGTGCCTCATTAAAACCTTGCCAGGTAACAAAACCCAGTGGGACAAAATAACCCTGGACGAAGGACAAAAGAGTACACGATGATCAAACGAGTATGCTTCAGGATACTCCCCCTAATGTCGACTCCCCCTGAAGACTACATACTAGGTAAATCAGCTAATCTACGCAACCCAATACCTCGAACATGCATCAAGAACGTGGACTTTGGCAGTGACTTGGTAAAGAGGTCTGCATGGTTGTCTTGAGATCGGATCTGCTTGACTTCAATCATCTGATGCTCTTGTTGCTGTTGATTGAAGAAGAACTTCGGTATAATATGCTTGGTGTTGTCTCCTTTGATGAAATCTGTCTTCATCTGCTGGATGCAAGCGGCATTATCCTCATAGATAATCGTTGGTTCATCAGTGGTGGAATTCAGCCCACACGTAGTTCAAACATGCTTGGAAACTGCTCTTAGCCATATACATTCACGAACTGCTTCGTGAAGGGCTAGAATCTCAGCATGATTCGAAGAGGTAGCAACAAAGGTCTGTTTCATAGACCTCCAAGATAATAGACCTCCAAGATATTGTTGTATTCTCAATGGTAAAGACATAACCAGTTTGAGAACGCGCCATATGCGGGTCTGATAGATACCCTGGGTCAGCATATCCTAAAAGGCGGGCATCATTCCGAGGATCGAGGGGGTTCGATTCATTCCTTGATGCGTAGCTAGGGATAGAATAAGCCCATATCCGTCGTACCTCTAAGGTGGCGGAAAATGTCTTTTATGCCATTCCAATGGCGGTGTGTTGGCGCAGAGCTACATCTAGCTAACAAGTTCACAGTGAATGAGATGTCTGGTCTAATACATTGAGCCAAGTACAATAATGCGCCTATTGTACTTAGATATGGGACTTCTGGTGCCAATATCTCTTCGTTATCATCTGCGGGACAAAACGGATCCTTCTTACGATCTAGACTACAGACGATCATGGGCGTGCTAGAAGGCTTCGCTTTATCCTCATTAAAGCGCCTTAACATCTTCTGGATGTAATTCGATTGATGGACTAGAATTCCATCTACACGGTGCTCGAGCTCCAGGCCGAGACAGAAATTCGTTCTCCCAAGATCTTTCATCTCGAATTTCAACTTCAGGTGTTTAGCAGTTTCCTTGATCTCTTCAGGAGTACCAATTAGATTCATGTCATCGACATAAACAACTACAATAGCAAAACCAGAACTTGTTCTTAATAAACATGCAAGGGCATAGAACATTATTCACATATCCCATCCCGATCAAATACTCACTTTAGACGGTTATACCACCTCCGTCCGGATTGTTTCAATCCATAAAGTGAACGCCTCAAACTAATGGAGAGCGTGTTCCGTGGTCTGGAACTATTTGCATCGGGTGTCTTAAGTCCTTCGGGAACTTTCATATATATCTCTGTATCAAGATCCCCATAGAGATAAGCAGTGACCACATCCATAAGCTGCATACTCAGTTTTTCGGAAACTACCAAACTGATAAGGTAGTGGAACGTTATGACGTCCATTACGGGGGAATACTCTTCCTCGTAATCAATCCCAGGGCGTTGAGAAAATCCTTACGCCACTAGACGAGCCTTGTATCTCACAATCTCGTTTTTCTCATTACGCTTCCTTACAAATACCCATTTAAATTCTACAGGTTTAACATGGGGAAGGTGTAGGAACGACAGGCCCAAACACCTTTCTCTTTGTCAAGGAATCTAATTCGACCTGGATTGCTTCTTTCCATTTTGGCCAGTCGTCTCGACGTTGACATTCATCAACGGAGTGAGGTTCGATGTCATCGCTAGTTATGATTTCGGTAGCTACCGCGAATACAAATATATCATCGATGATAATCTCGTTTCGATTCCAGAGCTCACTTAAGCATGCATAATTTATAGAGATCTCTATGTTCTCGGGAGTGGGTTCAAACGTTGGAGCGCCCCCCAACGCCGTCTCTTCTGGGACGGACCCATAATCCGGAACTATTTCGTGAGATGGATCGATTGAGATCGCGATGTCAAGGGGACTCGTTTGTGCCAAATGTATCCTCTTCCAGGGATAAGAGTCCATCGAACCTAGTGGTCAACCTCACTTCTGGGCAGGGACATATGACTGGTTAGCCACTATTGTTGTACCTCGTCCATCTGGGACGACACGTCCTCGTAGGACGACACGTCCTTCGGGGACGGATATCCTTGCAGGCACATTTGCAGCAGGTATATGTGATCTCGTCACTTTAGCTAGATCAGAGAATGCGTCTGGCATATTATGAATTATACTTTGTAAATCTAGAATTCTCCGCACTTCACTATCACATTGTGCGGTTCGGGGATCGAGATGAGACATAGTGGGGAAATTCCACGTCAATTCACGTCGTTCTTCAGGAACAGTGACGTTCTTATCTCCCCCTAACGGCGGGAAGACTGTCTCATCAAAGTGACAATCCGCAAATCTAGCGGTAAAGAGATCGCCTGTCAAGGGCTCTAAAAAGCGTATAATGGATGGGGATTCATAATCGACATATATGCCCATCGTTCGTTGAGGACCCATTTTGGTACGTTGTAGCGGCGCAACTGGCACGTAAACTGCATACCCAAATACGCGTAAGTACGAAACGTCAGGTTCGTACCCAGTCACCAGCTGTAACGCGGAGTAAGGTTAGGTAGTAGTGGACCTCAACCGGACCAACATGGCTGCATGCAAGATTGCATAGCCCCACGCAGAAATTGGAAGCTTGGTGCGCATAACCAAGGTTCGTGCGATCATTTGTAATCTTTTAATGAACGCTTATGCGAGACCATTCTGGGTGTGAACATGGGGAACTCGATGTTCAACATTAATCCCAAGGGGCATGCAATAATCATCGAAAGTTTTCGATGTAAACTCTCCGGCATTATCAAATCTTTTGGACTTTATAGGATAATCCGTGTGGTGAGCCTTCTGGGCGAGAAGTTTAACAAAAGCAGCTTTTCTTGTGGACAATAGTGTAACATGTGATCACTTTGTCGATGCATCAACCAAAACCATGGAATATTTAAATGGTCCGCATGGTGGTTGGATAAGTCCACAAATATTCCCTTGTATCCTTTGCAAGAAAATGGTGGAGTCTTTACTAGTCTTTGCATATGATGGTCTAGTATTCAACTTTCTGAGCGAGCAAGTTTGGCATAATGTGTCACTAAACACAAGATCCTTATTAGTAAAGGGATGCCCGTGTGATGAATTGAGGATACGGCGCATCATACTTTGACCTGGGTATCCCAACCGGTCATGCCATAGAAAAAAAAAAACTACTCGAATTGGTTAACTTCTGGTTAACTATGTGATTGGCCTCAATCGATCTAATGGTGGTCATGTAAGACCGCTCGAGAGACATTTCGATTTCTCCAATGTATGCTTCTGGCCATACAAATTGGA
The DNA here is from genome assembly GCF_963921425.1 of Dryas octopetala. Taxonomy (NCBI): domain Eukaryota; kingdom Viridiplantae; phylum Streptophyta; class Magnoliopsida; order Rosales; family Rosaceae; genus Dryas; species Dryas octopetala. The sequence goes on along the minus strand of NC_141369.1, from coordinate 851,615 downwards.
GGTTATGCAAAGATATTCCACTCCATTTTCCTCAGTGGTTTCAACGTGATAACCGTTGGCTCGAATATCCTTATAACTCAACAACGTTCTTCTGGAACTTGGAGAATATAAGGCCTCATTAATGGTAATTCAGTACCATTGGACAACATAAAAATGGGCTTTGCCATGGCCCTCTATCAGGTTGGATTGGCCTGATATGGTTGTCACAGAGGTATGAGTAAGCAATAAATTTGAAAAATACTTCCGATCTTGAAGTATGGTGCGCGTAGTAGCACTGTCTGCCAGACAACAAACTTCCCCACCAAACATGCTTATTCATAAATTTAATTCAATAGATCACATATATGAAAATAACTTGATTGAATTAAATAATAATCGAGCATAACCAAATTTCCAAAACAAATAATCCAAATCATAAATCACCAAAATAATCCGAATAAGAAAAACATTATTCAGAAAAATAAATATGGCACAAGTGCCGATCATATCCATGTCATCGAGTTTCTAGTCCTCGAAGTGTCCAGTAGCAGTCTGGAAATCAGTGACCTCTAAGGTGGTATCCATAGGAAATGATCCCTCAACGAGATTGGTCTCTCGAGTTCCGCGACTGGCGTGATACTCATTTACAGCTTGCGCTGATGCACGGCAGGTGCGGGACCAGTGATCAGTTCCTCCACATCGGTAACAGAGATCATTCTGATTCTGATTCTGGTGGCGACGGGCCGGACCAGTGTTCCTCTCATTTCGAGTTCTTAGGGCCGAGGGACCGTGGTTTCTACCACGTGGGCCATGGCCACGTTGGCCTCGGTCATATGGGCCATTCCTCTAAGAACCTTTCCTTCCATATCTCGGGCGGTCAGACTTTGTGCCCTTTCCATGACCTCGGTATCCTCTTTCGCGGTTTGAATCGCGATAAGCAACAGCGTTTGCTTCAGGCAATGGTGCTGCTTCAGTACCGACAGGTCGGGCTTGATCATTTCTCATTAATAAGTTGTTGTTCTTTTCAGCGAGCAACAGAGTAGTGATCAATGCCGAGAACTTGGTAAAATTCCTCTCCCTGTATTGTTGCTGCAGGACCAAACAGGAGGCAGGGAAGGTGGAGAAAGTCTTCTCCAATAGGTCAGCTTCGGTGAGCTCCTCCCCACAAAATTTGAGGAGCGACCGGATCCGGCAGATCTCCGAATTATACTCATTCACGGATTTGAAATCCTGGAAACGAATGTTCTGCCAATCATGTCTTGCTTCAGGCAAGAAAATGGTCTTTTGATGGTCAAACCGCTCTTCCAGAGCAACCCAAAGAGCTCGTGGATCCTCTTCAGCGAGGTACTCAACTTGAAGTGCTTCCTCCATATGCTTCCTAATGAAGATCATGGCACTTGCCTTAAGAGATTCTGCGACAACATTGTCTGCATTGATTGTCGATCTCATCTTCTTGGCAGTCAAATGAAGCTTAACATCTTGAGTCCACTTTAGATAGTTTCTTCCGGAAACTTCCAAAGCGACGAAATCAAGTTTGTTGAGATTTGACATTCTTTAGTTGAAAGGAACAAATAATCATAATTAGTGCTTCGGGCAATAATATCCATAAACAATAAATAAGAACTTCAAGTTCTATAACATGGTATAGACATGTAAAATCTACTAGTTTTATCATGTATGGTGAATTTATGAAGGAAACTTCAGGTTCCTTATATGGCATCATTGAAGCTACAGGTTCAATATTTATGTATGAACTACTGGTTCATTAATTACCTGCAATTTCTACACATATATTCTAGTGCAAAAATTTAAACAAGTAAAATATTCATATACCCAAGTAGAACAGAAAAATATCACAAAATTATTTGAATAAAAGTTTCTGGCATTTAGAGTATATATATTAATTGGTTTGCATATTAACAATAAACTATCAGCAGCACAGTGGTTAAGGTGCACTCTTGGTACCCAAGAGGTCCTGGGTTCAAACCCCAGGCATGACAAGAATTAACATCTCCTTTTTACAAAGTTTCAGGAGGCTTGCCATGTGTCAGCGTGAGAGTGACGCATGCGTGGCGCTGACGTGGCAGCTTGGTGGCGCATGCGTGGAGCTGACGTGGCAGTTGGTTGGCTGCCTGCGTGGCGTCCACGTGGCAGCTGACGTGGCAGCGGCATGGTGGGCATGCTGGGCTGCCAGCGTGGCTGGACTGGCT